>NC_143017.1:4667268-4819610 GCF_055824585.1 Amblyomma mixtum
GCTCGTTGCACCGCCCCCGACTCGCCATTCTGCTGCTCAGCGTACGGTTGACGAGATCTCTCCGCTGGCGTCCCTTGTTTCAAATCCCACCGCTGCCAACCAGTTTGTTAAAGATCAGGTAGCATGGTCGGGCCGGAGAGGGAATGAGGGAGGTCGGAGACGAATACGCGGGAAAAGACAAGGAGAGAAAACTTTATACAATTAAATTTACATTATTTACAAGGCAGCTCGGTGACGAGACGCTCAATGCTGGAACGCTGCATGACGAGAGCACATGATGAGACCATCTGATGAGAGCCCCTCGGGCGTACCGCTGCCGAGGTTTTAAAGTGTTCCCTTTGCCTAGGTTCCCTAGATGGGGGCCGGGCCTGCCGAGGAAGGAAGATCTCTGTGGCACTAATCACACACACACACTCCTCAGGGATCACACCGCCGTCAGGTGTTGGGAGAGGGAGAATGATGCCATCCACGTAGCGCAGACGCTGGAATGTCCACGAGCGGCGTTCCCGCGCATTTCGTGCGTTCGAACGTGCGTTCGCCCGCGGTGTAGGGGAGACGCTCGCTCAAAACTTCATTCGGGCAGCCGGACGCGGCTTCCGTGGGCAATCCAGGCGTTCATCCAACGTGCGTTTCGGGGCTAGTCGGCGTTCCGCTGCAGCCACGCCGTTTTCTTCCAAACGACGAAGGCGAAACGTAACAGTACACTCGAGGTCACAAGGCATTGCGTATACAGGGTGGCTAGTTTTCGAGCACAATCTCTCCTCCATCTGTGAAGAAGTCTAGCTCGTTGCAAACGATAATGAACAGCACTATCGTTTGTAACGAGCTAGACATCCTCCAGCGGATAAATCCTTGTCCAGATACCAAGCCATCAACTGGCGCCGGTTACCAACATACACCTTTCCAAACCCGGCCCTCTGGAGTCTTATGTACCCAGGGCAATTTTCAGACAAATGAGCAAACTGCGAACTTAGGGCCACCTTGGACCACATACTATGGGAATGTCCTCATGACCCAGGGAGGCACGAGGTATAAACACAAAAGATCAATGGGAGACCTTACTTCTGAGCTCCGACCCGGCGACTCAGTTACAACTCGTCCGACTGGCCGAATCCGCCGCCGAGAGTCAAGACCTTTCGGCCGTCGTCTAGGCGGTGTTGTGACTCTACACCTCCCCGCCCCCTAACTCTCTTTGTGTGTTCGAGTTACACCTGTATCCACTTAGGCCATGCCCAGAGGCAGTGCGTGGTTCTGCGAAAGTGGTCTTTCTCCGTGCACGTGCTCCCATGCGACGTGAAAAGACAGGTAGATCCAAACACGAGGGACGCATACGACTCCTGGGTTCGACGTACCTCCAGTTCTGCCTAACTGCCACGACGTGTTTTTCCCGAGTTCCCCTTAAACGGCACCCAACGCAGAAGTTTTGACGCTGCGACCTTGTGTGTACAACCGTCAGGGTGACATGACTCAACGCCTGCTGTCACGTGTAGAGCCGAGCGTCTGCCATTCAACCGCGCCGGGGTCTTTTGTCAAGTGCGCGGGTGACGCCGCTATAGGTGTTCGCCGTTGGGGCATTTCCTTGAAACAAGATATGGGATCCCCCTGGCCGGAAGGGACACTTCCAGGAAACTTTATCCAAGTGCCTCAGCCGAGGAAGACGATGAAGCGAGGTGACGCCGCTGCAGGTGTTCGCCTTTGGACGTTTCCTTGAAACAAGATATAGGATCCACCTGGCCGGAAAGCCGACTAGCCCTACAACACGCTCTTCTGGACACTTCCGAGTATTTAAGTGCCTCAGCCGAGGAAGACGACGAAGCGGCGAACGACCTTAAAGAGCACCCGGACGAAGTCCCTACAATTGGTCGGAAAAAGCGGGAAGATCTCGGGAGGGTCTATTTAAAGCGCTCGACACGTTCATCGAGGAGCGATTCCCTGAGCGATTCCTTCAGCGTTTCCCTGACACTTCTCAGCTTTTACCTTGTTTGTCATTGCTTGTGAATAACCTTGTAAATATGTGAATAAAGTTTTTGCTCCGCTTCTACTCCCTGTCTCCGGCCCACGTTCCTTCCTCCGCCGGCGCAGCGGCGGTGCTCCTGGACCCGCTGCCTGATGGAACACGCTACTAGCCCGGCAGAACATAGCAGCGGGTAGCCCTCTGGCTACCCTCTTTCTGTTAGAGATTAAAAGTTTTCCTATCCTATCATCAAATCTGCGGTTATATCATCTTTACCAGCTGCTTTCCCCCTCTGCGTTGCTGCCAAGACTTTCTTTACTTCCTCCTTCGTTACTGGCGGGATGTCCCATTCCTGTGTTCCACGCCTGTCTCAGTAAAATTTTGATTGCAATCGCTACTGCATAGATTTGTGTAAAACTCTTCGGCTACTTTAACTATCTTATCCAAATTGCTAATGACATTGCCCTCTTTGTCTCTTATCGCATGCATCTGGTTTTTACCTATGCCTAGTTTTCTCTTCGCTGCTTTAAGGCTACCCCGCTCTTTAGAGCATTCTCGATTTTCTCAATGTTAAACTTCCTGATGTAGGCTACCTTGCGCTTATTTTTTATCTTAGAAAGCTCTACTAGCTCTATTCTATCTACGGAGTTAGTCGTCCTTATGCTTTGCCGTTTCTTAATCAGATCCTTAGTGTCCTGAGATAGCTTCCCGGTATCCTGTCGTACCATCCTTCCGCCTACTTCTACGGCGCACTCCCTGATGATATCTGTGAGACGAATGTTCATTGTTTCAACATTATGGTCGTCATCTTCAGTTAAAGCGCAAAATCTGTTCGGCAGCAAAATACTGAATCCCTCTACTTTCCCTTTTAATGCTAACTCGCTAGTATACTCCCTTTTCAAATCTAAATTAATGCGAGACCTTACCATTTTGTGGTCGCTACAACGGACCTTTCCGAGGATTTCCACATCCTCTACGACTCCAGGCTGAGCGCACAGTATGAAGTCTATTTCATTTTTAGTGGCACAATTGTGGCTCTTCCACGTCCACTTCCTGTTGGCTTGTTTGCGAAAGAAGGTATTCATGATCTGTAAATTATTTCTATCTGCGAACTCTGCTATAACACTCCCCTGCTATTCCTAGAACCTAAGCCATAGTCACCTACCGCCTGGTCTCCAGCTTGCTTCTTGCCTACGTTCGCATTCGAGTCGCCCATCAGTATAATGTAATGTGATTTTACTTTGGCCATCGCCAATTCCACGTCTTCGTAGAAGCTTTCAACGATCTGGTCATCATGGCTCGATGTGGGCGCTTAGGCCTGAACCACCATCAGCCTATACCTCTTATTAAGCCTAATTACAATAGCTGCCACCCTCTCGTTAATGCTATCAAACTTCTCTATTTTGCCAGCTATATCCTGATTGATGAGTAATCCCACGCCTAGTTCTCGTCTATCTGCTAATCCACGATAGCACAGCACGTGCCCGCCCTTTAGTACTGTATACGCCTCATCTGTCCTCCTAACCTCACTAAGCCGTAAGACATCCCAATTAATACCAGCTAATTCCTCCAACAGCACTGCTAAACTAGTCTCACTGGATAAGGTTCTTACGTTAAACGTTGCTAGGTTCTGTTTCCAATGGTCGCCAGTACGGAGCCAATCATTCTTAGCACAGTGCGCTGCGTTACAGGTCTGACCGCCAACCCGGCCAGCTGCTCCGCAGTCACTGGAGACTGAGGGCCGAGGGCTAATGGGGTTGTTCATAGAAGGTTGTGGCCAATTACTACACAAGGGTGGCCAAATCCTGCTCTGGTGAGGAAATGCGTGGTCGGTTCTATTCACCGAGATCAGGCCGCACCCCAGGCCTGTTCGTATAGATCCATCGAGACATGGAGTGTCCTCCTTCTAAAATAAAACCCCGCGGAGAATTGCAAACACCGTCTTGCTAGGGTTAAGCCTAAGCGCGAGGCTCAGAGATCAAGCGTCACTGAAAATGCGGCCAAAAAAGGCCAGCGCCCCAGAAAAGTGAAGAAAAAAGACGGGACCCTTCGATTTTGCGCAGACTACCGAGGACTCAATATGGCGACCAAGAAGGACGTGTATCCACTACCACGCATCGACGACAGCCTCGACCGTCTTTCTCATGCCAGCCATTTTTCGTCAATCACTCTAAGAGTGGGGACTGGCAAATTGAAGTCGAAAAGCGCGACCGCGAGAAGACCGCATTTATAACCCCGGATGGCCTTTACGAGCTTAAGGTGATGCCGTTTGGCCTGTGTACAGTGCCCGCGACATTTCAACTAGTCATCAATACGGCGCTCACAGGTCTGAAGTGGCAGACATGTCTCGGGCATCTGGGTGACGTTGTCATCTTCTCAAGCACTTTAGCAGACCATCTGGTGCGTCTTGAAGCAGTTGTTTCAAGCTATTCTGAGCGCCGGACTCACGCTGAAGCCTACGGCGCGCGGAGATCACTCTTGCTTTTTTTCTTTCACTCGCTACACTAACTCCCCCTATAAAGAAGCATCGTCCTGATGCTAAAACGATAGCAAAAACACACGGCAAAAGGAAGAGGGAAAATCCGTCAGGCGGCAGGTGATCATCGCGCATAATACGGCTTAAGCCGTACTAGGTGCACAATTTCAGTGCGCGGTGAACGACGGGATGACGGTTGCGTTCCTTCGGGCAGCACCTCGTAGTTAAGTTCACCGATGCGGCGAAAAATTGTATACGGGCCGAAGTACCGCTTTGTGAGTTTGTCGGAGTGACCTCGACGGCGTACCGGCGTCCGCAGCCAGACCTTGTCCCCAGGGTAAGAATGGACGTTGCGTCGACGGAGATTGCACTGACGAGCGTCGGCACGCTGTTATTTATTTATTTGAAAATACTGGAGGCCTACGTGGCCCAAGCAGGAGGGGCAAACCACCTAACAACACACAAAAGAAACGAAAAAAACAACACACAGCATCATTCGGCGATAAAAGAGGGAGGATAAAAACAACAGCATTAAAAAATACAAAACAAGATAACCAAGGAAGTGTTCTTCCAGTGCGTTGCTAAAATTACTATTTTCAAAAAGGGATTCGGGGAGCATGTTCTAATCTGAGATGGTTCGGGGGAAGGAGCTATACTTAAATGAATTTGTTCCTGCAAAGATAGGCTGCAGTGTGTGTTCCTTAGTGTGTCGTGTACGTCTGGTGGTAGAAGGCTGAACATAGTTAGGTATTGGAATGTTTACCTCGCGTGAAAGAATCTTACGGAGGAACAAAATTCGGTTTATTTTGAGGCGGTCTGAAAGAAGTGGGATATTATTTTCTGCCATTAGCTTTGTGGGAGAATCAAATCTGCTCTATTTGTGGAAAATAAACCTGGCTACTTTCCTTTGAATGATTTCAAGGGAGTTAATGTTCTTTTTCTTATGCGGATCCCAAATGATAGATGCGTATTCGAGCTTCGTACGAAGAAAAGTGTTATATGCCAAAAGCCTAATATTAGAGGGAGCGGAACTGAGTTTTCGTTTTAGGAAACACAATGTTGAGAATGCTGAAGAGCAAATTTGGGATATGTGCGCTGACCAGCTTAATTGATTGGTAAGTATCAGTCCTAAATACCTATGGCTGGCAGCTTCTTGAATGTTGGAGCCTTGAAGAGAATAAGTGAAAGTGCTAATGTTTTTTTTTTTTTTGTTACACGTAGCAGTACAGTTTTCTTGATGTTAAGAGCCATGCTACAATCCACACACCATTGATCAATAGCTGCCAGGGAATCTTGGAGAACACCATGATCTGAGGATTCCCTTATCTCTTTGAACAATAAGCAATCAACAGCAAATAATCGTATGGATACTGAATTTGGAACAACACCAGGCAAATCATTTATGTATAGCCGAAACAATAAAGGACCCAATACACTTCCCTGCGGTACACCAGAAGAGACGCCCAGGGAACCGGAAACTGCACAATTTACATCAACAAACTGTTTTCCAAATATGCATCAATCCATTGAATCACGTAGAGAGGAAGACCGATGAGCTCTAATTTATAAATAAGCTTATTATGTGGGACCTTATCGAAGCCCTTGGCGAAGTCTAGGAACAGTATGTCAACCTGTCCCGAATTTTCAAGAACACTGTTGACATTCCCTTTCGGAATCAGTGTTGAAAAGGTGAGAGTATGTCTTTGCTACTGAGACAATTCCTTATATTACCAGCCAGTATATGTTCTAAAAGTTTGCAGCAACTGTTAATTATTGATATAGGACGATAATTGGATAAATTTGTTCGATCGCCCGATTTATGAATTGGTACTACCCGTGCGACTTTCCACTCTGAAGTTAAATCACTTGAACGCAAGGAAGCTGCGAACATGTTGGCTAAGTATTCCGCTATTGGTGAAGCATAGCGTCTCAAGAATGTGTTTGGGATACCGTCAGCTCCGCAACCTTTCCTAATATCAAGTCTACGTAGCAATGATAAGACACCGTCTGCTGAGATAAAAGGAATGTCAGAAGGAGTTGCGCAGCCTTGCGCAGGAGTTGCGCAGGCCGGGATTCGCAGTGAAAATGCTTTGAAAGTAATGATTAAAAGATTCCGCGATTTTCTGACCCTCAGTTAAGGTAATTTCATTAACTTTTATTTTATCTATCGCTTCCTTTCTCCGACTGAGGTGACGCCAAAATCTGCAAGGATTAGAAGCTAAAAATGACGAAAGTGTAACTCTGTAGTACTGGTTCTTTGATGTTTTTAACTTTTGCACTAGTACGTGCTTTAATTCCTGAAAGCAGGCCGTAGAACTTTTGTGTTGCCTACGATGTCGCTTGATATTTCGTTTCAGGTGAATAATCTCTCGTCTGACCCAGGGATTCTTTCGATACGGTCTTATTTTTCTCAGAGGAACAAAACTAGCAATAGCAAACAGTACTGTTTCTTTAAATCTATTCCACAAAACATGAATATTGTCGCTGTCGCTACTAATTAGGGAAGTTTCTAGACAGTCAATGATGGCTGTGTCGTCAGCTCGACTAAAGTCTCGTATGCATACAGGTGGTACATTCCGAGAAAATTCTTCACACTTAAGAGGACAACAAAACGATAGCAAGTAGTGATCAGAAATAGCCCGTTCAGCGCTCAAAAATCCATCAGAAAAAACTTCACTCACGAAAAACAGATCAAGAAGGGCACTTTCACGGGTGGGTTCCCGAACTATTTGATCCAAATTCAAAGCCGCCATAATATCCAAGATCACATTAATAGATTCACATTGCCCGTAAGCCAAACACTTCCAATCTATACTAGGGAGATTAAAATCAACTGTTAATATGATATTATTACATTCACGCCTCGCAGACAAGTGATCATACAAACTCTGAAGGAACAAATCTGCAGAGCCGGGTGGACGATATACAGAACAAAGTCAAAAAGGTGTACTCCATAGGGATACAAAAATAAGCTCTCCTGGTCAGGTATTTGGTCTAAAACAGTAACCGTTACAGAGGACTTCGTTATGACCGCCACCCCTGCGCCGCGAGAACAACGGTCACGCCTGTAAACTTTGTAACCGGGAGGAACAATTGTATCGCTAGGAATGCCGTCATGTAACGAGGTTTCTGTCAGGATGACTATGTGCGGGTCGTACGAAAGAAGGAGGCATTGGAGGCTGTCGACTTTGTCAACAATGCTCCTGGCATTGAGCGAAAGCATACGTAATTGGGGCATCTGAAACTGGGACCGCTATGCATCCGGCTGAGTGGTCCGACTGTCTTCTAGCTTTTGCATATTGCATGAGTCATCCCAAACGTAAGAAGCTTTATCGATACGAAGTTTATCTCCAACTATATCTAGCCGCCGCGGTGGCTCAGCTGTTATGGTGCTCGGCTGCTGACCCAAAAGACGCGGGTTCGATCCCGGCCGCGGCGGCTAGAATTTCTTTGGAGGAGAAATTCTAGAGGCCCGTGTACTGTGCGATGTCAGTGCACGTTAAAGAACCTCAGGTGGTCGAAATTTCCGGAGCCCTCCACAACGGCGTCTTTCACAGCCTTAGTCGCTTTGGGACGTTAAACCCCATAAACCAAACCTAAATATATCTTTTTGCCTGCGTCTTTTTCTGCGTTTGCGCTTTGCCAAAGTAATTTTTGCTTCCTTCTGTTTCTGCAGAGTAATCGTTCTGAATAAAAATGCCAGAGTCTTTAAGCTTGCGTACGTTACGCCACACCGTTTGCTTCTCAAGATTGTTCTGGAAGCAGGGGATGACTGGGCGAGTAGAAGAACCCTGCCCCAGCCTATGAATGCGTGCTTTTGATGTGCAACTTACGCCTAGTTTTTGATTAAATACCTCATGGATAACCTTACGACTCAGGTCAGCATCAGTTTCGTCATCCTGTTCTTTAATGCCAAACACGACCAAGTTACTTCTGCGACTACGATCTTCCAAATCCGTTAGACGCGATCTCTGTGAGTGAAGTTCTTCTTGGCATTCTTCAACAATTTCTTGCAATCTTTGAATATGCTGCGAGTTTTTATACACTTCCTTAACATCTTCTTCCACCTTATCTATACGCACGCCAAAATCCAATACAGCTTTTTCAGTCCTCTCCAGTCTTTCCTTTACTACCGCTAGGTCACTGCGAATTGCTTTCTGACCTTCCAGAGGAGACTCGAACATATCCGTTACCGAAGAATTAGTGGGACCCGGATTTTCCTCGATATCGCCGCAGAGCAGCAGCTTGCAAACATGGGAACAGTCAACAGCAATAAGAGAGAGAGTGCTTGGGCGCTCGGCACACCAACAAGATTTCTTTCATCACTTCTAAGTGAACAACTCTAACTAACCTGCAATAAGATGGGAGGCATGCTTAACACACCGTCTGTTGCGCTTTCGCCGAGCCCACTGAAGTTCCAAGAATGCAGCCCAGAGTTTTTATCCAGTGCTGTTGGTGACGTCACGTGTCGGAAGCTTGGTACTGCCGCCTGAAGGAATGTGTCGATGTGGTAGGCGTTGTCCCATGCCCATGCGTTGTCCCATGCGACGCCGAATTTTGCTGCTTGTTATGTGATTCCATCGCCATGTGGTTGAAACGTTAGCAGTCCGGCGGAAGATAGCACGATCGCCGGCAATAAGATGGGAGGCATGCTTAACACACCGTCCGTTGCGCTTTCGCCGCGCCGTGCTGGGTGCGGAGTCTAGCGAGTTGCCGAGCTTCTGCGCGCTCGCAGACTAGTCGGGCATCATCGGCTACGTCGACGAGTGGCTCGTGCGGTAGCATAGCGTAAAGCATCTTGGTGGCTTGCCTTCCATTGAGCAGCTGGCAAGGGGACATATCTCTCTTCTCCTGGACATGTATTAGCCTGGGCAGAAAAAAAAGGAATAAAAATAATGCTGCCCTGCCCGCACCGCCTAGGGCACAACGGGCTTCGTCTCCTGGACATTTGGTAGGTTGGGGCAACCAAAAGGAAATAAAAATAATATGCCCCCGCCTGCACCGCTTACGCACAACAGGCTAACATCTCCTGGACAGCGGTATTATATGCGAACGTAATGTAGTGTAGTACCTCGTCCCAACTGCAATGGGCGACGTCCACGTACATGGCGATCATGTCGGCCATTGTCTTGTTCAGCCTCTCCGTCAGCGCATTCGTTTCCGGACGGTACGCAGTAGTTCGGCGGTGGCTGGTGCAGCTGAGACAGAGGATCTCCTGTGTGAGCTGGGCCAGAAACGCGGCCTCCCGGTCAGTGATCAAAACGGCAGGGGCACGGTGACGGGGCACAATGCACTTCATATAATATTGGGCTGCCTCAGCAGCTGTCGCCGATGGAAGTGCTCCGAACTCCGTGTATAGCGTTAGGTAGTCCGTGGCTATTAAAATGTACCTGTTGCCCGACTGCGACGTTGTAAATGGACCATGAAAATACTTTCCGACTGTGTGTAACGGAACAGGCGGTGGTTCGAGTGGTTGGAGAAGACCGGCTGGTCGTATGGGCGGTGTTTTGCGCCTTTGGCACTATCGATAAGTTCTTATGTAGTGACGAAGGTAGTAGGAATTGTCAGCTAATAATATCTTTCTAGAACGCATGAAAGTGTCCGACTGTAGCCAAGGTGACCAGCTGTAGGATCGTCGTGGCAAGCTGCCGGCACAACAAGGAGCGCCGACCTTGGAGTGCTGTCGAAGTTCTGCTTTTACGGTACACCATGCGTTATCTTGAACGTTGGCAGAATGCGCTGGAAAACGCGGGGCACCGCAGCTTCGTGGCCTTCCAAGTGCGCCATCAGCTGACCAATATGAGGATCACTGCGTTGCCGAGCAGCCATATCTGTCGGGTCCAATGGCCCAAGGTAGCCGTCCTTGTCGTCATTTTCACCTCCCGGTGCCGGCTCCACGGGGACTCGAGACAAGCAGTCAGCATCACGATGTTTGCGGCCGGACTTGTAAGTCATGGTGACTTCGTACTCCGATAGCCGAAGGCTCCACCACGCAAGCCGGCCTGCTGGACCCTTAAATAGGCACGGCAGCACGGGGAATGGTGGTCGTTGACGACACGAAAAGGGCGACCATAGAGATAGGGCCGGAATTTGGCGATGGTCCAGATGACAGCGAGGCACTCTTTTTCACTTGTTGAGTAATTGCCCTCCGCCTGCGAATGAGCTGGGTTGGCATACGCAAAAAACCCTCTCAGCGCCGTCCTGGAATTGCACAAGCACCGCCCCTAGTCCTTTGTGGCGGAGTCTGTGCGCAGTTCAATGTCGGCGTCTTGATCAAAATGACCTGGTATGGGGCACGTTACAAGGGCGTGTTTTAATTGGTGGAATGCTGACTGCTGCTCCTCGGTCCACTCAAAGGCAACGCTATCCTTCGTAAGGTGGTAGAGTGGCGGTGCGATCAGGGCATAGTTCAGAATGAGACGTCTTAAGTATGCGCAGACACCGAGAAAGCTTCGGATGGTCTTCTTGTCCGACGCTGGAGTGAAGGATCCGACGGCAGCTGTTTTCGTTGGAGCTGGCTTCACTCCCACTTGGCTGACGATATGGGCGAGGCACTTCAGCTCACTGTATGCGAACCGGCACTTCGATGGCCTGAGCGTGAGTCCGGCGTTCATAAGAGCCTGAATAACTGCTTCAAGACGCACCAGGTCTGCGAAAGTGCTTGAGAAGATGACAATGTCATGCAGACACACCAGACATGTCTGCCACTTCAGACCTGCGAGCACAGTATCCATGACTCGTTCAAATGTTACGACTTGACGTACAGGCCAGCGGCGAGAGGCCGTTGCATCGAGCTCAACTTCTACTGCACTCCGAAGAAGTTGTCAGACAACACCCAGCAGCATTTACAGCACTTCAGGCTCCCCAGCACAACATTCTGGAAGATAATTTCAAGACATCTACTCACATTTGTAAGCAATCACACAATTTCGTTCTTTCTTCCACGTTGATGACGGCATTGTCACGTCGTGGTGCAGGGCGCAATGCGACGTCCAATATCTTCAGATCTTCAGGCGCCTCAGAAGGTCTTTCGGAGCGCGCAGATGGAAAGAAGAAGACGAAGAGCGATCGCCGCACGCTGACGACGGCGTTGCTGTTGGCGGACCTGCCTGTTTTTCTGTGCCCCCTGTCTTCAAGTGTTCTCGCCGTCGGCCTGTACGTCAAGCCGTGGCACCGGCAGTTGAGACTGGCAGCCGCTACCCGAAACAGGCCCATTATTAATATTATGTTCTTAACGTATTTTTTATCTTTGCTAGTATATATATATATATATATATATATATGACAGAAGCCAACAGCCACAGAAACCAAGGGGCACAGGGGATTTTTTTTTAATTAATATATTTATTTTTGGTGTTGATCAATTTAGAATATTACTGAATATGTTATCGCTTAAAGCTAATTGATAGAAAAGCAGAAGAACGCGTAATTCGGAGAAGGACGCATAATTCGGAGGTCGTGGGTTCGGATCCCACCGCCGGCATGTGGTTGTTTTTTCTTCTGCTTTTCTGTCAATTAGGTTTAAGCGATAACATATTCAGTAATATTCTAAATTGATCAACACCAAAAATAAATATATTAAATAAAAAAAAATCCCCTGTGCCCCTTGGTTTCTGTGGCTGTTGGCTTCTGTCATATTTATAACGAGCCCCTCATCCCCTTCCCCTATATATATATATATATATATATATATATATATATATATATATATATATATATATATATATATTGTCACGTAGCACTTGGTACAGGTAGCACCGCGTCCAGACGGCAGAGGAACGCCAACACCGAGATGATGCCAGCGCAGACCAAGACGGCCAGGATGGAACGTCCAGTTTCGTCTTCTTCAGCAGCGAACCGCGTGGCGCACGAGCTGCGTGCCGAACAGCCGCCGAGCGGCTATTGTTGTAGACGTGGCATTACCCTCCCTCTCGGAAAGAGCATCGGCCCGATGCTTTAACAAGAAAATCGGGAGAAAGAAACAAAAAAAAACAGAGTAACGCACAGCATTTAGTCACTGAATGTCTCGCGAAAAATAGGGCTTCATCTGCACTACATGAACAATCTCTGGTCTCTGCTGACGGCGAGTAGTCCGGGAAGCCCCATCAGGAAGAACTTCATAGGCTACGTCGCTTAGCTGACGGAAAAACTCGGTAGGGGCCGAAATACTGCTTGAGCAATTTTTCGGAAAGGCCACGGCGTCAAATGGGGGTCCATACCACCACTTTGTCGTCCGGGGCGAACGTCATCAGTCTGTGGCGGCGGTTGTAACGTCGGGCGTCACGGTCTTGTTGGTTCAGGATGCGCACTCTTGCAAGTTGTCGAGCTTCTTCTGCGCGAAGCGTGAACTCCTCGGCGCCAACGTCGGGGTCGCGGCCATCATGGGGCAGCATTGCTTCCAACATTGTCGACACTTCGCGGCCGTACAACAGACAGAAGGGCGTCCTCCGCGTGGTTTCCTGTTGAGCCGTGTTATACGCGAAAGTAATATATGGCAGGATATCGTCCCAAGATCGATGCTCAACGTCAACATACATGGACAGCATGTAGACGAGAGTTTTGTTGAGGCGCTCGGTCAGGCCATTCGTCTGGGGATGGTAGGCGGTTGTTTTCCTGTGAGTAGTGCCACTCAGCCGCATGAGGGATGCCAAGATTTGGCAGTGAAAGCGGTGCCTCTATCCGTGATAATTAGTGCTGGAGCGCCATGGCGGAGGACGATGCGTTCCACGAAAAATTTCGCAGCCTTGGCTGCTGTGCCGCGCTGTAGGGCCTTGGTTTCAGCGTAGCGCGTAAGGTAATCAGTGGCGACGATAATCCACCGGTTTCCCGAAGATGAAGTTGGAAAAGGGCCGAGAAGGTCCATGCCAACTTGCTCAGACGGGAGTCTGGGCACTTGAACGGGATGTAAAAGTCCAGCTGGCTTGACAGGGGGTGTTTTCTGTCGTTGACAATTGCGGCACGTGCGCACATAGTGTCGTACAGTCGCCGCAAGCTTAAGCCAGTAATAGCTCTTTTTGATCCGAGCCAGAGTGCGGGCGTAGCCGAGGTGACCTGCGGTGGGCTCGTCGTGACACGCCTGCAAGATTTCTTCACGGAGATTCGCTGGAACGACGAGGAGGTAGTCGCTTCCGGTTGGAGAAAAGTTGGCTTTGTACAGCAGGTTGTTGCGCAGACAAAAGGAGGACTGGGTTCTTGCGAAGGGCTGGGGAACCTCCTCAGTACGTGCTTCCAGGAAGTCGATGAGAGGTTTCAGCGCCGGGTCCTCACGTTGCTGACTAGAAATAGTCGCTGCGTGTACGGCTTCGATGAGAGGAAAGTCCGGTTCGTCGTCGTCGCGCGCAGCCTCGACTGGATATCTGGACAAGCAGTCGGCATCGTTGTGCTGGCGCCCTGATTTATACACTATGGACATGTCAAACTCCTGAAGGCGTAAGCTCCAACGCGCAAGGAGGCCAGAGGGATCCCGTAAGTTCGTCAACCCGCAGAGAGAGTGGTGATCGGTTACAACTTGAAAATGTCGGCCGTACAGGTAAGGTCGAAATTTTGTCACAGCCCATACCACGGCAAGGCATTCTTTTTCGGTCGTGGAATAATTAGATTCAGCACGAGACAGAGTGCGCCTGGCGTATGCTATTACGCGCTCAGCGCCGTCCTGGCACTGGACGAGTACAGCACCGAGACCCACGTTGCTGGCATCTGTGTGGACGAGAGTCTCCGCACGAGAATCGAAATGACCAAGGACAGGCGTGGTTTGCAAGCGTCGCCGTAATTCATCAAATGCCTGCTGCTGCTGTTCTGTCCACGTGAATGGGACGTCCTCGCTTGTAAGATGCGTCAACGGTGCAGCAAGTCGGGAAAAGTTGGCAATGAACCGCCGGTAATACGCGCAAAGGCCCAAAAAACGCCGGACCGTTTCCTTATCCGAAGGAGTGGGAAAGTTGGCGACGGCAGCTGCTTTAGCAGGATCCGGCCGGACTCCACGATGGCTGACGACATGGCCCATGAAAAGGAGCTCCTCATAACCAAAGTGGCATTTCTCGGGCTTCAACGTCAGGCCGGCAGATCGTATAGCCTGTAGCACGGTCAAGAGGCGCTGGAGGTGTTCTTCGAACGTTGGCGAAAATACAACGTCGTCCAGGTATACCAAGCACGTCTGCCATTTCAGGCCCGACAAAACAGCGTCCATCATTCTCTGAAATGTGACCGGAGCTGAACACAGACCGAAAGGAAGGACCTTGAACTCATAAAGGCCATCCGGCGTCACAAACGCTGCCTTTTCACGATCCCGCTCTTCAACTTCGATCTGCCAGTAACCACTTTTTAAGTCCAGCGAAGAAAAGTAGCGCGCGTGCCGCAACCGGTCAAGAGAGCCGTCAATGCGTGGCAACGGGTAGACGTCTTTCTTGGTAACCTGGTTAAGCTTCCGGTAGTCAACGCAAAATCGCAGACTACCATCCTTCTTCTTAACCAAAACCACAGGCGAAGCCCACGGGCTCCTCGACGGCTGAATAACACCATCCTGCAGCATCTCTTTGACTTGTTCAGCTATGGCTTCACGCTCCCGCAGTGAGACACGGTATGGGTTTTGCCGAATTGGTCGGGTACTGTAGTCCGTAATGATGCGGTGCTTAGCGAGAGGCGTCTGTTTGACTGCCGACGTAGACGAGAAACAGTCTTGGAACTGATGCAGTAGGCCGACTAGGCTCTCCCTATCGGCTGGGGGTAAGCCTGGGTTCACGTCGAGGATCAGCTGAGGTGTGCAAGAATTGGACGTTTCGCTCTGGAGGGCAAGGCAGTCGTTAATTTCGGTGATGGCCTCGAAGTATGCGACCGCAGTGCCCTTGGCGATGTGTTGACGTTCGGTCCCGAAATTCGTTAGAAGGACATCTGCAAGGCCGTTCCGTAGCGTGACGATACTTCTGGCGATGCAGACCCCATGAGAGAGAGCAAGCGCAGTGTTCTGTTCTGCTACGCCGTCAGCACTGCACCGGTCGTCACAAATGACGGTAACGAGGGCACAGGATCGCGGAGGCACGGTCACATAGGCGTCGATTATGCGCAGGGCCGCTCTGCTTGGTTCGGTGTCGGCTGAAATCGTTCCAGGGGTCGAAAATGTTACCAGGCGATCAGGAAGGTTTATGATGGCACCATGCTCACGCAAGAAGTCGATTCCGAGGATCAGGTCTTTGCAGCAGTGCGGCAGAACAACAAAAGTGCCAACAAAAGCAGAATTGGCAATGGTGACTCGAGCAGTGCATCTTCCGACAGGCGTCATGAGGTGACCGCCAGCAGTACGAATTTGAGGTCCATCCCAGGCTGTCTTTACCTTGCTGAGGCGATCCGCGAGGTGCTTGCTTATTATCGAAAAGTCCGCGCCAGTATCGACTAAAGCATTCACTGGGTGCCCGTCAACGTGAATGCGGAGGTCGGCACTAACTGCATCGGTGTCAGGGAAACTCGGGTTCACAGAATCGGGCTGCGGCGGCATCGGGATCTCGGCATCGCGCTCCGGCGGCGTTCGGGGGTCTTCGTTATATCCGCTGTCAGCAACCTTCCCCCCTGAGGTCGCCGCTTTCAGTTTCCCCGGCGCGGGCTTGGAGACCGGCCCCGCAGTCTATCTGAGAAAGCCTGGCGGCTGGGCGACGTGATGCGTGCGGGAGACGGAGATCGGGGTCGGCGGTTAGAGGTGGTGTCATGGGCAGCAAGGTACTCCTCTATTTCGTGGGGTCGCTCACCGAAACGGGGACAAGGAGCGTCACGTGGGAAACCCCGGAGGCCGATTTCACGGTAGCGGCAACGGCGATACAGGTGGCCGGCTTCCCCGCAATGGTAACAGAGCGGCTGCTGGTAAGAAGTGCGCCAAATAGCCGCCTTCCGGGCCGGTGGACGCATGGCAGGTCCTCGCTGAGGCCGCTGGTAGAATGACGGTGGCGGAGCGGTTGGCGGCGGCGGGTGGTACGGCAAGCGTTGCACAGGTGGCAACTCGGAACGGAGAGCCGCGGCGTAGCTCATGGGGCGTGGCTCCGGCATGACTGGAGGAGGCGGTGAAAATGCTTGGCGAATGTCGCCGCGCACAACCTCGGTAAGAGCCGCAGCCGTCGGATCAGACGAGGCAAGGTTCATTTTCTGCAGCTCTTCACGGACCACCGCGCGTATGAGCTCACGCAGCGACGCATTGTCGCTGGACACGCTCAAAGAAGCCGCACTGGCGCTTGGCTCACCGCATAAGGAGTCATTTCGGCGGCAGCGTTGATGCAAGGCCCGCTCAATGGCGGTCGCCTCTTTGATGAAGTCGGCTACCGTCTGCGGGGGATTCCAGACCAAACCAGCGAAGAGTTGGTCCTTCACACCTTGCATCAGGTGGCGGAGCTTCGCGGATTCCGCCATGTCTGGGTCAGCGCGCCGACAAAGACGGGTCACGTCCTCGGCGAACATGGCAACGGTCTCATTTGGCTTTTGGACGCGAGCGTCCAGGAGGCGCCGCGCACGATCCCGGCGGTCCGTGCTAGCAAAGGTGTCCCGGACCTGCTGGCTGAAGGTATCCCAGCTTTGAGATCGGCCTCCCTGTTCTCGAACCAAATCTTGGCTCCGTCTTCGAGAGCGAAATACACGTTCCGCAGCTTCTGCGCAGGGCTCCATTGGTTCAAATCGGCAACCCGCTCAAACTGGTCAAGCCAGTCTTCAACGTCTTCGAAAGAGACGCCATGGAAGCTGGCTGGCACGCGGGGTTGCTGGAGCGTCAAGTGTGAAGCGTTAGCCTGAGCCATGGCGGTATGCTCACCAGGTCGATGAGTGCGTGCCTCTTTTGGGAGGAGACCAAACTCTGGGACCAGTCCCAGGAGGCGGCGGCTGCTGCGGTGAACGGGCGTGCAGACAAGGGGTAGCTGGTCGGGACTCGATGAGCGGCTGTCTGAAGAGGCGTTGGACATGGGACGTCGAGCCCGCAACCTCCACCAGTGTCACGTAGCAGTTGGTACAGGTAGCGCCGCGTCCAGACGGCAGAGGAACGCCAACACCGAGATGATGCCAGCGCACACCGAGAGGGCCAGGATGGAACGTCCAGTTTCGTCTTCTTCAGCAGCGAACCGCGTGGTGCACGAGCTGCGTGCCGAACAGCCGCCGAGCGGCTATTGTTGTAGACGCGGCAATATATATATGTATATATATATATATATATATATATATATATATATATATATATATATATATATATATATATATATATAGGTTGCGAAAGCGTGAAGTACTAGACTGGTTATAAGAATATATAGCGAAGTATGCGCTTCGTTAAAGGAAACATATTTATTCAACTCGACGTTTCGATCGGAAGACCGATCTTCTTCAGGAGTGATTTTACATTGTTAATGCATCCCCTTTTATAGGGGCGGGCACAGAACAGGTAAGTGGGAAACACAAAGCACATAGCAGAAAAATACGCATAAAAAATTAGTGGAGGCAGTGCGCCCCACACACACATACACACAAAAAAAAGAGTGCGAGGAACCGGTACTCAGTCAGAAAATACAACGTCCAGATGCGGCCTCTGCTTTGTTAAGCACCACAGGCTTGCTTATTGACAGCCGTGTCCAGCTGGGAGGTGCTCGACAGGTGCGTGGCCGTGCAACAACTTGCGTAGAAAAATGCGAAAACTTGTTCCTTCTCCTGGCCGCGAGAGCAAAAAATATAAAATATAACCCTCAAAGCATGATACTCTCAACATCCGAGGTAAATGAGCTTGAGGTCTTCAAGTCTAACAAAACTCAGCAAATTTGGACGAAAAAACTTACTAAATTTCCCGTGATGGCATCCTTGTCGAGGATTGTATAGAGCTCACAATGCCATTACAACTAGCAAGCCACATACCCACACCCGACAATGACAAGAAAACCGTAAACCAACATCCAACCACATTAGACCGAACACCCGAAGAGCCACACCTTCCGGAAAATATAATTAACCTGTCAAGCTCACAGCTCACTCCCGAGGAAAAGTCACTGCTGTCGCGTGGCCTAAAATTCTGCCCGAGCCATAGTAAGTATAACGAGTACAAGTTACTCCAGGATATAGATAACTTTTCGCGAACTCTCAGATTACGGGAATATTTCTTCGACAAACCAAACACAAATAATGTGCGGTACCCCCAATCTCAGGAACAGTGGACACCCAAAACTGGTAGGCACAGACATCTAGACCTATATATAAAAGTGGTACAAAAGGAGATTCTTCAAGCTTTTGGGACACGAAAATCTGGGCCACCTAACCTCACAAAAAAAAGAGCGTAACGCCTTAGGCTCACTTAGCAAACGAACCGACATTGTCATTAAGCCCGCCGACAAAGGTGGAGGCATAGTTATTTTAGACACAGATAACTACATTCAGGAGGGCAACCGCCAGCTCAACAACCCAAAATCCTATACTAAACTCCCATCAGACCCGACCGCTAAGCAAACCGCTAAGTTCGGCAGCGGTGCACCACAGAGCAACACCTAATTTCTGTATCTTCGGCAGGGCATCGCTTCGTCGTTGGTCCGGTGCTATCAGCGGCCGTCAGCGGATAACTGCAAGCATTACAAGCTTCGTGGTGAAACAGCGCATTCACAAGGACGCCCGCGGTGGACGAATTTGCCTGTATTAGGAGCGACGCCTCAGCTGAGTCTTCAGTTCGGCAGCGGTGCACCACAGAGCAACACCTAATTTCTGTATCTTCGGCAGGGCATCGCTTCGTCGTTGGTCCGGTGCTATCAGCGGCCGTCAGCGGATAACTGCGAGCATTACAAGCTTCGTGGTGAAACAGCGCATTCACAAGGACGCCCGCGGTGGACGAATTTGCCTGTATTAGGAGCGACGCCTCAGCTGAGTCTTCAGTTCGGCAGCGGTGCACCACAGAGCAACACCTAATTTCTGTATCTTCGGCAGGGCATCGCTTCGTCGTTGGTCCGGTGCTATCAGCGGCTGTCAGCGGATAACTGCAAGCATTACAAGCTTCGTGGTGAAACAGCGCATTCACAAGGACGCCCGCGGTGGACGAATTTGCCTGTATTAGGAGCGACGCCTCAGCTGAGTCTTCAGTTCGGCAGCGGTGCACCACAGAGCAACACCTAATTTCTGTATCTTCGGCAGGGCATCGCTTCGTCGTTGGTCCGGTGCTATCAGCGGCTGTCAGCGGATAACTGCAAGCATTACAAGCTTCGTGGTGAAACAGCGCATTCACAAGGACGCCCGCGGTGGACGAATTTGCCTGTATTAGGAGCGACGCCTCAGCTGAGTCTTCAGTTCGGCAGCGGTGCACCACAGAGCAACACCTAATTTCTGTATCTTCGGCAGGGCATCGCTTCGTCGTTGGTCCGGTGCTATCAGCGGCTGTCAGCGGTTAACTGCGAGCATTACAAGCTTCGTGGTGAAACAGCGCATTCACAAGGACGCCCGCGGTGGACGAATTTGCCTGTATTAGGAGCGACGCCTCAGCTGAGTCTTCAGTTCGGCAGCGGTGCACCACAGAGCAACACCTAATTTCTGTATCTTCGGCAGGGCATCGCTTCGTCGTTGGTCCGGTGCTATCAGCGGCTGTCAGCGGATAACTGCAAGCATTACAAGCTTCGTGGTGAAACAGCGCATTCACAAGGACGCCCGCGATGGACGAATTTGCCTGTATTAGGAGCGACGCCTCAGCTGAGTCTTCAGTTCGGCAGCGGTGCACCACAGAGCAACACCTAATTTCTGTATCTTCGGCAGGGCATCGCTTCGTCGTTGGTCCGGTGCTATCAGCGGCTGTCAGCGGATAACTGCAAGCATTACAAGCTTCGTGGTGAAACAGCGCATTCACAAGGACGCCCGCGGTGGACGAATTTGCCTGTATTAGGAGCGACGCCTCAGCTGAGTCTTCAGTTCGGCAGCGGTGCACCACAGAGCAACACCTAATTTCTGTATCTTCGGCAGGGCATCGCTTCGTCGTTGGTCCGGTGCTATCAGCGGCTGTCAGCGGATAACTGCAAGCATTACAAGCTTCGTGGTGAAACAGCGCATTCACAAGGACGCCCGCGGTGGACGAATTTGCCTGTATTAGGAGCGACGCCTCAGCTGAGTCTTCAGTTCGGCAGCGGTGCACCAGAGAGCAACACCTAATTTCTGTATCCTCGGCAGGGCATCGCTTCGTCGTTGGTCCGGTGCTATCAGCGGCCGTCAGCGGATAACTGCGAGCATTACAAGCTTCGTGGTGAAACAGCGCATTCACAAGGACGCCCGCTGTGGACGAATTTGCCTGTATTAGGAGCGACGCCTCAGCTGAGTCTTCAGTTCGGCAGCGGTGCACCGGAGAGCAACACCTGATTTCTGTATCCTCGGCAGGGCATCGCTTCGTCGTTGGTCCGGTGCTATCAGCGGCCGTCAGCGGATAACTGCAAGCATTACAAGCTTCGTGGTGAAACAGCGCATTCACAAGGACGCCCGCTGTGGACGAATTTGCCTGTATTAGGAGCGACGCCTCAGCTTTGTCTTCAGTTCGGCAGCGGTGCACCAGAGAGCAACACCTAATTTCTGTATCCTCGGCAGGGCATCGCTTCGTCGTTGGTCCGGTGCTATCAGCGGCCGTCAGCGGATAACTGCAAGCATTACAAGCTTCGTGGTGAAACAGCGCATTCACAAGGACGCCCGCTGTGGACGAATTTGCCTGTATTAGGAGCGACGCCTCAGCTGAGTCTTCAGTTCGGCAGCGGTGCACCAGAGAGCAACACCTAATTTCTGTATCTTCGGCAGGGCATCGCTTCGTCGTTGGTCCGGTGCTATCAGCGGCCGTCAGCGGATACCTGCAAGCATTACAAGCTTCGTGGTGAAACAGCGCATTCACAAGGACGCCCGCTGTGGACGAATTTGCCTGTATTAGGTGCGACGCCTCAGCTGAGTCGTCAGTTCGGCAGCGGTGCACCAGAGAGCAACACCTAATTTCTGTATCCTCGGCAGGGCATCGCTTCGTCGTTGGTCCGGTGCTATCAGCGGCCGTCAGCGGATAACTGCAAGCATTACAAGCTTCGTGGTGAAACAGCGCATTCACAAGGACGCCCGCTGTGGACGAATTTGCCTGTATTAGGAGCGACGCCTCAGCTGAGTCTTCAGTTCGGCAGCGGTGCACCAGAGAGCAACACCTAATTTCTGTATCTTCGGCAGGGCATCGCTTCGTCGTTGGTCCGGTGCTATCAGCGGCCGTCAGCGGATAACTGCAAGCATTACAAGCGTCGTGGTGAAACAGCGCATTCACAAGGACGCCCGCTGTGGACGAATTTGCCTGTATTAGGAGCGACGCCTCAGCTGAGTCTTCAGTTCGGCAGCGGTGCACCAGAGAGCAACACCTAATTTCTGTATCCTCGGCAGGGCATCGCTTCGTCGTTGGTCCGGTGCTATCAGCGGCCGTCAGCGGATAACTGCAAGCATTACAAGCTTCGTGTTGAAACAGCGCATTCACAAGGACGCCCGCTGTGGACGAATTTGCCTGTATTAGGAGCGACGCCTCAGCTGAGTCTTCAGTTCGGCAGCGGTGCACCACAGAGCAACACCTAATTTCGGTATCTTCGGCAGGGCATCGCTTCGTCGTTGGTCCGGTGCTATCAGCGGCTGTCGGCGGATAACTGCAAGCATTACAAGCTTCGTGGTGAAACAGCGCATTCAAAAGGACGCCCGCGGTGGACGAATTTGCCTGTATTAGGAGCGACGCCTCAGCTGAGTCTTCAGTTCGGCAGCGGTGCACCACAGAGCAACACCTAATTTCTGTATCTTCGGCAGGGCATCGCTTCGTCGTTGGTCCGGTGCTATCAGCGGCTGTCAGCGGATAACTGCAAGCATTACAAGCTTCGTGGTGAAACAGCGCATTCACAAGGACGCCCGCGGTGGACGAATTTGCCTGTATTAGGAGCGACGCCTAAGCTGAGTCTTCAGTTCGGCAGCGGTGCACCACAGAGCAACACCTAATTTCTGTATCTTCGGCAGGGCATCGCTTCGTCGTTGGTCCGGTGCTATCAGCGGCTGTCAGCGGATAACTGCAAGCATTACAAGCTTCGTGGTGAAACAGCGCATTCACAAGGACGCCCGCGGTGGACGAATTTGCCTGTATTAGGAGCGACGCCTCAGCTGAGTCTTCAGTTCGGCAGCGGTGCACCAGAGAGCAACACCTAATTTCTGTATCCTCGGCAGGGCATCGCTTCGTCGTTGGTCCGGTGCTATCAGCGGCCGTCAGCGGATAACTGCGAGCATTACAAGCTTCGTGGTGAAACAGCGCATTCACAAGGACGCCCGCTGTGGACGAATTTGCCTGTATTAGGAGCGACGCCTCTGCTGAGTCTTCAGTTCGGCAGCGGTGCACCGGAGAGCAACACCTGATTTCTGTATCCTCGGCAGGGCATCGCTTCGTCGTTGGTGCGGTGCTATCAGCGGCCGTCAGCGGATAACTGCAAGCATTACAAGCTTCGTGGTGAAACAGCGCATTCACAAGGACGCCCGCTGTGGACGAATTTGCCTGTATTAGGAGCGACGCCTCAGCTTTGTCTTCAGTTCGGCAGCGGTGCACCAGAGAGCAACACCTAATTTCTGTATCCTCGGCAGGGCATCGCTTCGTCGTTGGTCCGGTGCTATCAGCGGCCGTCAGCGGATAACTGCAAGCATTACAAGCTTCGTGGTGAAACAGCGCATTCACAAGGACGCCCGCTGTGGACGAATTTGCCTGTATTAGGAGCGACGCCTAAGCTGAGTCTTCAGTTCGGCAGCGGTGCACCAGAGAGCAACACCTAATTTCTGTATCTTCGGCAGGGCATCGCTTCGTCGTTGGTCCGGTGCTATCAGCGGCCGTCAGCGGATACCTGCAAGCATTACAAGCTTCGTGGTGAAACAGCGCATTCACAAGGACGCCCGCTGTGGACGAATTTGCCTGTATTAGGTGCGACGCCTCAGCTGAGTCGTCAGTTCGGCAGCGGTGCACCAGAGAGCAACACCTAATTTCTGTATCCTCGGCAGGGCATCGCTTCGTCGTTGGTCCGGTGCTATCAGCGGCCGTCAGCGGATAACTGCAAGCATTACAAGCTTCGTGGTGAAACAGCGCATTCACAAGGACGCCCGCTGTGGACGAATTTGCCTGTATTAGGAGCGACGCCTCAGCTGAGTCTTCAGTTCGGCAGCGGTGCACCAGAGAGCAACACCTAATTTCTGTATCTTCGGCAGGGCATCGCTTCGTCGTTGGTCCGGTGCTATCAGCGGCCGTCAGCGGATAACTGCAAGCATTACAAGCGTCGTGGTGAAACAGCGCATTCACAAGGACGCCCGCTGTGGACGAATTTGCCTGTATTAGGAGCGACGCCTCAGCTGAGTCTTCAGTTCGGCAGCGGTGCACCAGAGAGCAACACCTAATTTCTGTATCCTCGGCAGGGCATCGCTTCGTCGTTGGTCCGGTGCTATCAGCGGCCGTCAGCGGATAACTGCAAGCATTACAAGCTTCGTGTTGAAACAGCGCATTCACAAGGACGCCCGCTGTGGACGAATTTGCCTGTATTAGGAGCGACGCATCAGCTGAGTCTTCAGTTCGGCAGCGGTGCACCACAGAGCAACACCTAATTTCTGTATCTTCGGCAGGGCATCGCTTCGTCGTTGGTCCGGTGCTATCAGCGGCCGTCAGCGGATAACTGCAAGCATTACAAGCTTCGTGGTGAAACAGCGCATTCACAAGGACGCCCGCGGTGGACGAATTTGCCTGTATTAGGAGCGACGCCTCAGCTGAGTCTTTGTTCGGCAGCGGTGCACCAGAGAGGAACACCTAATTTCTGTATCTTCGGCAGGGCATCGCTTCGTCGTTGGTCCGGTGCTATCAGCGGCCGTCAGCGGATAACTGCAAGCATTACAAGCTTCGTGGTGAAACAGCGCATTCACAAGGACGCCCGCTGTGGACGAATTTGCCTGTATTAGGAGCGACGCCTCAGCTGAGTCTTCAGTTCGGCAGCGGTGCACCAGAGAGCAACACCTAATTTCTGTATCTTCGGCAGGGCATCGCTTCGTCGTTGGTCCGGTGCTATCAGCGGCCGTCAGCGGATACCTGCAAGCATTACAAGCTTCGTGGTGAAACAGCGCATTCACAAGGACGCCCGCTGTGGACGAATTTGCCTGTATTAGGTGCGACGCCTCAGCTGAGTCGTCAGTTCGGCAGCGGTGCACCAGAGAGCAACACATAATTTCTGTATCCTCGGCAGGGCATCGCTTCGTCGTTGGTCCGGTGCTATCAGCGGCCGTCAGCGGATAACTGCAAGCATTACAAGCTTCGTGGTGAAACAGCGCATTCACAAGGACGCCCGCTGTGGACGAATTTGCCTGTATTAGGAGCGACGCCTCAGCTGAGTCTTCAGTTCGGCAGCGGTGCACCAGAGAGCAACACCTAATTTCTGTATCTTCGGCAGGGCATCGCTTCGTCGTTGGTCCGGTGCTATCAGCGGCCGTCAGCGGATACCTGCAAGCATTACAAGCTTCGTGGTGAAACAGCGCATTCACAAGGACGCCCGCTGTGGACGAATTTGCCTGTATTAGGTGCGACGCCTCAGCTGAGTCGTCAGTTCGGCAGCGGTGCACCAGAGAGCAACACATAATTTCTGTATCCTCGGCAGGGCATCGCTTCGTCGTTGGTCCGGTGCTATCAGCGGCCGTCAGCGGATAACTGCAAGCATTACAAGCTTCGTGGTGAAACAGCGCATTCACAAGGACGCCCGCTGTGGACGAATTTGCCTGTATTAGGAGCGACGCCTCAGCTGAGTCTTCAGTTCGGCAGCGGTGCACCAGAGAGCAACACCTAATTTCTGTATCCTCGGCAGGGCATCGCTTCGTCGTTGGTCCGGTGCTATCAGCGGCCGTCAGCGGATAACTGCAAGCATTACAAGCTTCGTGGTGAAACAGCGCATTCACAAGGACGCCCGCTGTGGACGAATTTGCCTGTATTAGGAGCGACGCCTCAGCTGAGTCTTCAGTTCGGCAGCGGTGCACCAGAGAGCAACACCTAATTTCTGTATCTTCGGCAGGGCATCGCTTCGTCGTTGGTCCGGTGCTATCAGCGGCCGTCAGCGGATACCTGCAAGCATTACAAGCTTCGTGGTGAAACAGCGCATTCACAAGGACGCCCGCTGTGGACGAATTTGCCTGTATTAGGTGCGACGCCTCAGCTGAGTCGTCAGTTCGGCAGCGGTGCACCAGAGAGCAACACCTAATTTCTGTATCCTCGGCAGGGCATCGCTTCGTCGTTGGTCCGGTGCTATCAGCGGCCGTCAGCGGATAACTGCAAGCATTACAAGCTTCGTGGTGAAACAGCGCATTCACAAGGACGCCCGCTGTGGACGAATTTGCCTGTATTAGGAGCGACGCCTCAGCTGAGTCTTCAGTTCGGCAGCGGTGCACCAGAGAGCAACACCTAATTTCTGTATCTTCGGCAGGGCATCGCTTCGTCGTTGGTCCGGTGCTATCAGCGGCCGTCAGCGGATAACTGCAAGCATTACAAGCGTCGTGGTGAAACAGCGCATTCACAAGGACGCCCGCTGTGGACGAATTTGCCTGTATTAGGAGCGACGCCTCAGCTGAGTCTTCAGTTCGGCAGCGGTGCACCAGAGAGCAACACCTAATTTCTGTATCCTCGGCAGGGCATCGCTTCGTCGTTGGTCCGGTGCTATCAGCGGCCGTCAGCGGATAACTGCAAGCATTACAAGCTTCGTGTTGAAACAGCGCATTCACAAGGACGCCCGCTGTGGACGAATTTGCCTGTATTAGGAGCGACGCATCAGCTGAGTCTTCAGTTCGGCAGCGGTGCACCACAGAGCAACACCTAATTTCTGTATCTTCGGCAGGGCATCGCTTCGTCGTTGGTCCGGTGCTATCAGCGGCCGTCAGCGGATAACTGCAAGCATTACAAGCTTCGTGGTGAAACAGCGCATTCACAAGGACGCCCGCGGTGGACGAATTTGCCTGTATTAGGAGCGACGCCTCAGCTGAGTCTTAGTTCGGCAGCGGTGCACCAGAGAGGAACACCTAATTTCTGTATCTTCGGCAGGGCATCGCTTCGTCGTTGGTCCGGTGCTATCAGCGGCTGTCAGCGGATAACTGCAAGCATTACAAGCTTCGTGGTGAAACAGCGCATTCACGAGGACGCCCGCGGTGGACGAATTTGCCTGTATTAGGAGCCACGCCTCAGCTGAGTCTTCAGTTCGGCAGCGGTGCACCACAGAGCAACACCTAATTTCTGTATCTTCGGCAGGGCATCGCTTCGTCGTTGGTCCGGTGCTATCAGCGGCTGTCAGCGGATAACTGCAAGCATTACAAGCTTCGTGGTGAAACAGCGCATTCACGAGGACGCCCGCGGTGGACGAATTTGCCTGTATTAGGAGCCACGCCTCAGCTGAGTCTTCAGTTCGGCAGCGGTGCACCACAGAGCAACACCTAATTTCTGTATCTTCGGCAGGGCATCGCTTCGTCGTTGGTCCGGTGCTATCAGCGGCTGTCAGCGGATAACTGCAAGCATTACAAGCTTCGTGGTGAAACAGCGCATTCACAAGGACGCCCGCGGTGGACGAATTTGCCTGTATTAGGAGCGACGCCTCAGCTGAGTCTTCAGTTCGGCAGCGGTGCACTACAGAGCAACACCTAATTTCTGTATCTTCGGCAGGGCATCGCTTCGTCGTTGGTCCGGTGCTATCAGCGGCTGTCAGCGGATAACTGCAAGCATTACAAGCTTCGTGGTGAAACAGCGCATTCACAAGGACGCCCGCGGTGGACGAATTTGCCTGTATTAGGAGCGACGCCTCAGCTGAGTCTTCAGTTCGGCAGCGGTGCACCACAGAGCAACACCTAATTCCTGTATCTTCGGCAGGGCATCGCTTCGTCGTTGGTCCGGTGCTATCAGCGGCTGTCAGCGGATAACTGCAAGCATTACAAGCTTCGTGGTGAAACAGCGCATTCACAAGGACGCCCGCGGTGGACGAATTTGCCTGTATTAGGAGCGACGCCTCAGCTGAGTCTTCAGTTCGGCAGCGGTGCACCACAGAGCAACACCTAATTTCTGTATCTTCGGCAGGTGAGCAATATTCTTTTCTATTGTATAAAGCCTGAAATCTTGGCTGTGCACTGCTGCCGAACACAGCAAACATTGTATCTGACACTGCCTTTGATTTTGTTGGGTAGTTCTGTAAGGCACTTGCCATACTTGAAACGCAAATGAGTATGGATGTGAAAGATCTTGCCAAGGCACTTGAGGACCTGAGGCGTGAACTAAGGACAGATCTCAGGTCATTGAAAGAAAGTGTCAAAAACTGCAACGATACCTGTGATGGTGTCAATGAAATCATAAGTGAAATGAAAGAACTTAGAAAGGAAGTCCAAAGTCTTTCACAGAAAAACGCGGAGCTAGAAGCTGAAAACTGTAGATTGAGTGAAAGGATAGATCAACTAGAGCAGTATCAGAGGATGAACAACTTGGAAATAAAGGGAGTGCCCGAGGAAGGTGACGTCGTCGATGTTGTGAGGAGGATCGGGAGTACTCTGAATGAGCCGATTGCTGATTCGGACATTGACATCTGCCATCGTGTGCCCACATCAAACTCTTCCAAAAAGAACATTGTTGTCCGCTTTGTACAACGCACAAAACGAGAAAAATTCTGCAAAAAGCGAGAACGCAGAGGATGACCACAAAAGATCTTGATTATGGCGGAGACGGCACACCCATTTATGTGAACGAGCACCTGACCCGCTCAAACAAGATAATTCTGGGTGCTGCGATCGCTCAGAAAAAAGTAGCTGGATGGAAGTTCGTGTGGGTGGCTGGCGGGAAAAATTTTGCCCGCAAGGACGAGCGAACCACAAGTCACAGAATTGGCAGCGTGGCTGACATTGAGCAGATAATTGTCTAGAAATGCTGTAGAAGCTGTACAGTGCAAAACAGCTATCATGGAAGACATACCACAGGAATGCCACTATTACGAATGTGATCATTTCAATGAAAAATACAAAAACGGTGTAGGAAAGTTTACAGCAATTCATCTAAACATGAGAAGCCTTAAAAATAAGGTTCAAGATCTTGAAATGTTTCTGCATTCACTTAGCTTAAAATTTTGCGTTATAGTACTTACAGAAACGTGGCTGACAGAAGAAAACGAACCCCCTTACCTCCAGGATTACAAATGGGAAAGCATAAGTAGAAAAAACAAAAGAGGTGGCGGGATAGCCATTTACCTGAAAGATAAGTTACCGTACAAGGTATTAGGTAGCATGTGCAGAATGGATGAAAATGTCGAGAGCTTATCGGTGAAAGTGCTTAACACCACTGTCTGCGCCGTGTACAGGCCACCTTCTGGCTGCGTATCTGAATTCATGCAGTTTCTTGAAGCTTCACTTTGTTCTTTTAGCTCGGAGAACGCGCCGTTTATGATCCTTGGAGATATAAATATTGACAAAATATCCGATAACTTACACGCCAATACATTTCAAGACGTTGTTCACCAGTACGCGTGCAACAATGTGATAACACTGCCCACTAGAGTTACCGTTCACACGGCCACATCCCTTGACATCTGTGTCACAGACATAGATAGCGAAGGTCTTTCCGTTGGAGTAATCTTGAATGACATCAGCGATCACCTGCCCGTGTTCTGTCTAGTAAACGCATCCTACAAGGAACAACATAATGATGAAGGAAACCTCTTGCTCCGCACGATAAACGAAACTGCGTTAAACATGTTCAGCTGTCTTATCAACCAAGAAAGCTGGCAGGCAGTCTACGATGAGCATAACCCCGCAACTGCGTACAAGATCTTCTTACACAAATTGAAACAGTGCTACAATACAGCCTTCCCTCTGCGAAAGCAGAAAAAAAGAAATAAAAAAGTTAGAAAACCATCGATAACTGCGGTCTTATACAAAATAATACGTAAAAAGAATAAATTGTACCACAGTTTCATTACCTCTCGAAATTGCGACATATTGACAGAGTTTAAAAGATTCAGAAACAAATTAAACTTCGATCTGAAAAAGGCAAAAGATGATTATTACGAAAGAAAATTTCACGTCATTCAGAACGATCAACGCAGACTGTGGAATACTGTGAACGATTTAACTGGCCGAGGGCGAAAAACACATATCGTGAATGAAATTGTAATCGATAATGCCAGCGTAGTTGGGAAAGAGCTTGTGAATGAAATGAATCGACACTTTATTAGCACAGGGGTATATAGTGGACAAAACTCAGAAGTGGATAGTTTTATGACTGGAGGGCAGGTTGATTCCATTATGCTTGCACCAGCGACCCCTGCTGAAATTGAAAGAATTATCATGGCGCTAGAAAACAAAGCTGCAGGCGGGGAAGACGAAATAAAGGCCTTACCTGTCAAGCATGTCGCTCATCTTATTAGTCCTGTATTAACTTATATAATAAACGAGATGCTTACACGTGGTGTGTTCCCATATGAATTAAAAATAGCTAAGGTCACCCCTGTTTATAAAGGTGGAGATGAGAAAAAGCTTACCAACTACAGGCCGATATCTGTTCTGCCGGTATTTTCCAAGATATTTGAGCGTGTTATCAATGATAGGCTCTCGTCTTTTTTACATAAACACGATGTAATTACCAAGTCGCAGTATGGCTTTCAAAAGGGTAAGTCTGCAGAACAAGCTTTGATAAACATAAAGGACAAAATAATTGAAAACATCGAAAACAAACTGCTTACTCTGGGAATCTTCTTGGACTTGAAAAAGGCATTCGATACTGTGCAACACGATATCCTTCTTAAGAAGCTTGCTGTGTACGGTGTCCGAGGTGTAGCGAAGAATTTAACTACATCATATCTCTCAAATCGGTATCAGTATGTATGCGTCGACAGTCTGGTGTCACAAAAATTGAAAGTCGAATATGGCGTCCCTCAAGGATCAATCTTAGGACCCCTCTTATTTCTTGTATACATAAATGATATAACGTCAATACCAAACTCCCCTGAAATAATAATGTATGCTGACGACAAAAATATCTTCTTCACTGGCACCACAAAAGAGGGCATAGAATCATCAGCTAACAGTTAACTCCTGCATCTTTCCGGATGGCTTAAAAGCAACCGGCTGAGTTTAAACACATGCAAAACCAAATACATAATTTTTAAGTCAGCAAATAAAAGAGACCCCTACTGTGTTCATCTGAAATTTGAGGACACGCTACTGGAAGAAGTCACAGAGCAAAAGTTCTTGGGCGTATGGTTTACAGAGGACCTTACATGGAATACTCACGTTAACAAATTAAAAAGTGAGCTATCTCGAGTTACTGGCTGCATGTATAAAATACAAAATATACTACCCACCTGGTTGAAGCAAGCATTATACTATTCACTTTTTATTCAAAACTCAGTTACGGCATTCTAGTATGGGGAACTACGACAGCTTCAAACTACAACAAACTAATCATGATACAAAAGAAAATATTTAGAATGTGTGAAAACTATATTGGTGACAAACGAGGACTCCGAACAAAACCGCTCTTCATTAAACACAGCATGCTTAAAGCGGATCAAGTTTATTATTTCAAACTACTTCAGTGGATTTATAAAAATAGGCTGCACACAATACCCGTAGACAGTTGCACTTCATACCCAATACGTAGACCACACCATCTCAAGCCCGCCACAAGAACTAATTACGGAAGGCAAACATTGAATTATCAAACAATTAACATATTAAACCGTGATCACTTTAATGTACAATACACACAATCCTTCCACAACTTCAAAAAGAACTGTAAAAAGCTATTTGTAGGCAGTGACATTGCATTCTCTTTTTGTTAACTTGCGCTCATCCATGATAACACATGTAACCTCAGCTACGTTGCATTATGTTATGTTATTTCTGTTATTTATGTTATATTATGTTATGTTATTTCTCTGTTCGGTGTACAATATATTTGCCATTGTTTCAGCATGTACCCTACACATCAGTCTAAACCTTGTTTTTTTCTGAAATGCTTGTGTGTACTGATCTATTTACTGCATATGCGATTTATTTTTCGGACCAATGAATTGTGCTTTTTCTTTTCTTTGATTGGCTTCTGATGCAAGCCAATTTTGTTATTACATAATACCTATTGCATATGCCTTTTCTTCCTCTTTAAAATATACTATGTTCAAGAAAAACTAATGCTGTGAAGACATGTGATCTAAATAACTGAATTTTTTTTTGCTTTCTGTTGTGTGCTAAAAATGTTTAGCAAATATGTATGTAAATGACACGTCATGCTGCCTTGAACTGTGGGGGCGCAGAGGCTCTGTCAGGCATTTTGCCTTTACCTCTGCCCCCTACACGGAGAGAATCCGTGACACAATAAAGAAAAAAAAAGAACATCGTAGAGCAAACTATAAAAAAACTAACAGATGAAGGTGAATTACCACCGCGAGTAGGTAAGGCGCCCACGCGAAGAAATTTCTCCGCGGGGCGCTTCTACATGCTTCCGAAAATACACAAACAGAATCATCCAGGGAGACCGATTGTTTCTGGTATTGGCACAGTAACAGAACCGATCTCAGAGTATATCGATTCGCTCATCAAACATATACCCCCGAAACATCCATCTTACATACGCGACACTAAAAACTTCCTGAAAGAATTATCGAATGTCACCTTCCCTCAAGGCGCTTTCCTAGTTACCCTGGATGTGGTATCACTTTACACTAACATCCCACATGACGACGGAATTCAGGCAATGGTTGGATCATATAAAGAATACAAAATTCTAGACACCCCTAGTCCAAGTGCCGTCGAGACACTTGCAAATTTGGTCCTTAAACTTAACACCTTTGAGTTCAACAACTCATATTATCTTCAAACTAGCGGTACAGCTATGAGCACAAAAATGGCTCGAAATTACGCCAACATATTTGTGAACAAAATTGAATCAGACTTTCTGTCCTCATATCCAACAAAACCAGCTTTTTACAAACGCTTTCTGGATGACATATTCATAGTTTGGACAGAAACCGAGGACGAACTCATCCACTTTATCGCCTCATTCAACAAAATCCATCCCAATATCTCTTTCACACACACCTAATCAACCAATAAAATTAACTTCCTGGATGTTCTGGTTCGAGTAGAAGGAAGTACATTAATCACTAGTGTCTATAAAAAACCCACAGACAGACAACAGTATCTTCATTTCAACAGCTGCCACCCACGCCACTGCAAAACTTCAATCCCATACTCACAGGCCATCAGATTCAAACGAATTTGCTCACGATCGGAAGATTTTCACGAAAATGCTAATCGCATGCGGGACACTCTAAAAAAAACAACATTACCCGTCTTCTATAATCAACGATGCCATTAAAAAGGCAGAAGCAACTAATATTAATCATGTCATTAATGAATCTCAGCCATCATCACAGCGCTGTAATCTTATACTAACCTTCACAAATAATCTCCCGAATATTAAAAAGATCCTACAAAAACACCTTAATATCATAGAACAGAGTGACCGTCTTTCAAATATTTTCACAACGGTCCCCCAAGTAACATATAGGAGACCAAAAAATCTGCAAAACCATGTTGTCCATTCGACAGTCAATAAACCGAGAGCTGTAGGTTGCACACCATGCATAAAAAGCCGATGTCAAGTCTGCAAACACATGAAACCACGGCACTGGCTAAAAGCACCCATTCAAATTTCAAGCATTCTATCCGGGAAGACCTGAATTGCGATACCAGCAACGCGGTTTACATGCTCGAGTGTGGCCACTGTCGAATGCAATACATAGGCCAAACAGACAATTCCTTCCGTTTCAGATTTAATAACCACCGCTCACATAACCAATCCCTCCCCAACCTCCCTCTTTCGAAACACCTCCGCGAGAAAAGTCACGAGTTTGACAAACTTAAAGTAACAATACTACAGAGTGGCTTCAAAAACACTCGTGAGCGCGAGCAACGAGAATCATATTAAGCATGAAATGCTTTTAGCCCCCGTTGTCGGCAGTGTGGTGACGTCACGCCGAGACCGAGAGCCATCATCCGGGCACTGAAATCCACTCATCCGGGCACTGAATTCCACTCATCCGGGCACTGAAATCCACTCATCCGGGCACTGAAATCCACTCATCCGGGCACTGAAATCCACTCATCCGGGCAATGAATTCCAGTCATCCGGGCACTGAATTCCAGTCATCCGGGCACTGAATTCCAGTTATCCGGGCTCTGAAACGAGAACATCCGGGCACCGTACGAGACTTAACGAGATTTAACGAGACTCTCTAAGCCCTCCTACGCGACCGGCATGCAAGCGCCGGATGGTCTCCAAAGGAGTCACAAAAAATAACTGCTGCCAGTGCCTTCTCAATGTTTACCAAGATATCAGTCGCTGTGCGTTTGATAATGCACGGAATTATAATTTCCGATTTCTAATAACACGTGCAAAAAGCACATAAATGCCACGATACACTTCGTTGTCATACGTGATCTCTTAGGGGCTTCGCGCATCGAAGCAAAGCTGCGCAGGCGCACAGGGGCCCGGGGGAGAAGCGCTGCGTTCAAAGGGCAAGGCATCGCGCCGAACGGGTGGTGGCGTTCCTCCCTTCCATTACGGTGTGGTTCGGGTGTCCACCGAGATGACAGATAATTACTGCGCCATTTCCTTTCCTCAAAAAACCTTGCGTTCAAATGGCAAGGCATCGCGCTGAACGGGTGCTGGCGTTCCTTCCTTCCTGTACGGTGCGGTTCGGGTGTCCACCGAGATGACATTAGGCCCGTAAACATTTCATGCTTACTCTACTCTCGGTTACGGGAGCGGCAGAGATTTTTTTATTTTTAAATTTAACACAGTGCAAAATGGCAATAATGAAACTTACGGCACCCTCACCTCTCTTCCGAGGTCAGGGGCCTACGAAATTAAACAAAGCACCACTGACTAGTCGTCTGAGGTCATACCCCTTTCTGCATGCCACACCTGTGCCACACCTGTGCCGTTTCCCCCCGGGTGGCGTGTTCGCCAAATGCAGCCGGTACAGCCAGCGATGACAGCGCCGCCCACCGGCAGGTAGCAGCCACCATTAAGGCTTGTTATAAATATTCATTCAGGACGACGGCTTGACATCGCAGCTATGGCGCAGTGGTTCATTACAAACCACCGAGAAGCCGTTCTGTTCGGCTGTGCTTAAACATGCTCCTTGCTGGAAACAGCGCATCGGCCGTTGGCCGAGGTCAACTGACGTCTCAGGACACTACGGACTCGTACAAAGTTGTACTTCCCCGATTGCCTACCGGTAATGTTGTCCTTAATACCGTTTTCCTGCATGCTGACCTTAAGGGTCGCCCGTACCGAGCACCTGACTTCCGTGACGCACTCGCAAAGATATTGGATCTCCGGGAAATTTTGTGCATTGGTCAATACCAAATGAGCCATGTGTGGATGGTTACCTGCGAGAGTAGTTCTTCCAAACTGAAGCTTGTTAAGAAAGCGGAGTTTCCTGTCAAAGGACTGCGGTGCATGGTGTTTGACCCGGATACCAAGAACGTCAAGGTTAAGCTCCTTTGGCTTCCTCGCTATATGGAACACCGGAGGATTGTGGAAGCATTAGAGCCTTATGGCACGATTCAGTCTGTGGAGCGTGAAAAGTGGCGATGCCCAGGGATGGAGCATATGGAAACGTCGAACCGTGAAATCTCCCTCACACTCAAGGATGGAGTGTCAGCAAGCACAATCCCACACACTCTTAATGTTTATGGAGTGCAGACATTAGTCCTTATCCCAGGGAGACCTCCACTGTGCCTGCGATGCAGCCGGGTTGGACATGTACGGCGCCAGTGTCGCACGCCTCGGTGCACCCAGTGCCGACGCTTTGGCCATACTGCGCAGAACTGTGTCTTGAGTTACGCTGACAGGCTGCGTCAAGGCCAGTGGTCACGGGAAGATGACGTGGCATCAGAACACATCATGGATGTGTCTGAGGTTGTCGACGCGACCGGAGAACTAAGTAGTGAGCATCGAATAGATGGGGAACAGACGACTTCAACACCTCAAACCAACACGGAATCTGAAGTGACTGGCCATCTAGCATCCGCGCCTCCAGAACGAAAACCGCTGGACCCGGGCCTCCCCGTGAGTGCTACAGAGACTGCTGTGCTTGCTGCACAGGAACACCTCGTCGCCACAGGTCAACGTTCGGATATGCCTCCTGTGGAGTCAGACGAGGCGATACAGCCAGTGAATGCTCGCCGATCCTCCTCTGTTGCTTATTCTGCTTCGTCTTTGGAGGGTAACGGTGAGCCGTGTGTGGCTCGATCTCTGGCGTGTCCGGTTCTCTGTCGGCTGTTAGTGTGGCAGCGAGTGATGTGCTCCCCTCGGGTTCGTGGGCCGAGGCCTTGGCTGTCTCAGAGGAAGACATGGACAGCACCGCACCTTTGAAACGTCCAGCAGATGCTGACGACGTGTGTATCGATGGCGCTGACCACAAGGCACCATGTGTAGAGGCCACGGGAAGGGCGGCGTTAAAGAGGAGGGCAATGTCTGCCCGAGAGGCCGCCAATTTGGAGGCGGGCCACCCCATTCCAGGGGATGGCGTTTGTTAAGACTGGCACCAAAAATGGCGAGCGTCGCAGCATATCAAGTCGCTGCCCTTAACGTTAGGGGTATGCGTAATCGTAGGAGGCAACAGCAGGTACGGCATCTCTGAAAGAAATGGACTGTGTCTGTGGCCGCTATCCAGGAAACAAAGTTGTCCTCTGATGAAGAGACAGCAGCTGCTCTCGAGCCTTTTTTGTCGGAATACAACATTATTGTAAGCCACGCGAGAGGCTTATCAGGAGGTTGTATGCTATTCCTGGCGAACACGCTAGAAATAACAGCCATGTCTTATTGCATAGATGACGAGGGGCGACTTATATGCTGTGATCTCACCATTTCAGGTGTACAGTGGGGGATTATTTGTGTTTAGGCCCCACAAGGCAGCGCGATAGAAGGTTTTTCTTTCTGTCATTAGTTGAACATTTGTGCACGGACCGCAAAATTATATTGTTGGGAGATTTTAATTGCGTTTGTAGGGATGAGGACCGATCAGTGGTATGTAAGAGATACGACCCTAGTGCTGCATTACTTACCGACTTGGTTTCTGAATATAGTCCTGTGGATGTGGGACAGGAAAAAGGCGACAGTATACATTTCACTCATTTCCAGTTTTCCTCTAATGCTCGCCTTGACAGAATTTACGTTTCTGTAGACGCGTTAGCAAGTGTGTTTGGCTACTGGGTGCGGCCAATCTTCTTCAGTGACCACTGTATGGTGTCTCTTCAGATAGGGAGGTACACTCGGCATGTACTTCACCCTCGATGGGAGTTGTGGAAGATTAATAACTGTCTGCTCTCAGACGAAATCTTTCAGCGTGCTGTACCTACTTCTTTGAAGGACGTATAGTCACGCCATGATCTTTCCGTTTTTCAGAAGTGGGATTTGTTTAAACAGGAGATCAAAAACTTGGCAATTGAGGCCTCAGCAAGAATCGCTTTCCTGAAGAGACACCACCTCCGCGAGCTTGTGCGCACCCTAACGGAGCTACATGAGCTAGAGAGGGTAAGCCCGGGTGCATATCTCGAAGAGATTAATACCGTAAAAGCAGAGCTTCAACAATTTGCGACAGAAAGATATAAGGGGGCCTTTTTCCGATCTAGGTCCCGAAGGTTTCTTGATGAGCAACCTTCTCGTCGGGCCCTGAGTGATGAAAGAGAGAATGCTCTTGCGAAGGAAATATTGGAAATTCAGTATGGTGATTGCACATACAGCGATGCGCCTGGTATTCTTGCTGCTTTCTTCGACTATTATCGAAAGCTGTTTGGCAGTTGCGAAGATCCAAATCAGGGTTTCGATTACAGTTCCTTACTCGGAAACTGCCCTCGACTTGACGATGAGAAGTGTGCTATAGTGAAGGGACCTATCACTTTGGATGAAATTCAATCAGCCATTTCTGCCCTGCAGAGCCAGAAATCTCCTGGGCCAGATGGTATTACTAGCGAATTCTATAAAACTTTTTCGCCTTGTCTAGTGCCTGTTTTGATTTAAGTTTTCCAAGCATCTTATGATGTGGGTGTCCTGCCTCCCACTTTCTATTCTGGGCACACAATATTGTCACGTAGCAGTTGGTACAGGTAGCGCCGCGTCCAGACGGCAGAGGAACGCCAACACCGAGGTGATGCCAGCGCACACCGAGACGGCCAGGATGGAACGTCGAGCTTCGTCTTCTTCAGCAGCGAACCGCGTGGCGCACGAGCTGCGTGCCGAACAGCCGCCGAGCGGCTATTGCTGTAGACGCGGCATTACCCTCCCTCTCGGAAAGAGCATCGGCCCGATGCTTTAACAAGAAAATAGAGAGAAAGAAATAAAAAAAAACACAGTAACACACAGCACTTAGTCACTGAATGTCTCGCGAAAAATAGGGCTTCATCCGCACTACATGAACAATCTCTGGTCTCTGCTGACGGCGAGTAGTCTGGGAAGCCCCATCCGGGAGAACTTCATAGGTTACGTCACTTAGCTGACGGAGAACTCGGTAGGGGCCGAAATACTGCTTGAGCAGTTTTTCGGAAAGACCACGGCGTCGAATGGGGGTCCATACCCACACTTTGTCGTCCGGGGCGAACGTCATCAGTCTGTGGCGGCGGTTGTAACGTCGGGCGTCACGGTCTTGTTGGTTCATGATGCGCACTCTTGCAAGTTGTCGAGCTTCTTCTGCGCGAAGCGTGAACTCCTGGGCGCCAACGTCGGGGTCGCGGCCATCATGGGGCAGCATTGCTTCCAACATTGTCGACACTTCGCGGCCGTACAACAGACAGAAGGGCGTCCTCCGCGTTGTTTCCTGTTGAGCCGTGTTATACGCGAAAGTAATATATGGCAGGATATCGTCCCAAGATCGATGCTCAACGTCAACATACATGGACAGCATGTCGACGAGAGTTTTGTTGAGGCGCTCGGTCAGGCCATTCGTCTGGGGATGGTAGGGGGTTGTTTTCCTGTAAGTAGTGCCACTCAGCCGCATGAGGGATTCCAAGAGTTTGGCAGTGAAAGCGGTGCCTCTATCTGTGATAATTAGTTCTGGAGCGCCATGGCGGAGGACGATGCATTCCACGAAAAATTTCGCAGCCTCGGCTGCTGTGCCGCGCTGGAGGGCCTTGGTTTCAGCGTAGCGCGTAAGGTAATCGGTGGCAACGATAATCCACCGGTTTCCCGAAGATGATGTTGGAAAAGGGCCGAGAAGGTCCATGCCAACTTGCTCAAACGGGAGTCTGGGCACTTGAACGGGATGCAAAAGTCCAGCTGGCTTGACAGGGGGTGTTTTTCTTCGTTGACAATTACGGCACGTGCGCACATAGTGTCGTACAGTCGCTGCAAGCTTAGGCCAGTAATAGCTCTTTTTGATCCGAGCCAGAGTGCGGGCGTAGCCGAGGTGACCTGCGGTGGGCTCGTCGTGACACGCCTGCAAGATTTCTTCACGGAGATTCGCTGGAACGACGAGGAGGTAGTCGCTTCCGGTTGGAGAAAAGTTGGCTTTGTACAGCACGTTGTTGCGCAGACAAAAGGAGGACTGGGTTCTTGCGAAGGGCTGGGGAACCTCCTCGGTACGTGCTTCCAGGAAGTCGATGAGAGGTTTCAACGCCGGGTCTTCACGTTGCTGACTGGAAATAGTCGCTGCGTCTACGGCTGCGATGAGAGGAAAGTCCGGTTCGTCGTCGTCGAGCGCAGCTTCGACTGGATATCTGGATAAGCAGTCGGCATCGTTGTGCTGGCGCCCTGATTTATACACGATGGACATGTCAAACTCCTGAAGGCGTAAGCTCCAACGCGCAAGGCGGCCAGAGGGATCCCGTAAGTTCGTCAACCAGCAGAGACAGTGGTGGTCGGTTACAACTTGAAAATGCCGGCCGTACAGGTAAGGTCGAAATTTTGTCACAGCCCATACCACGGCAAGGCATTCTTTTTCGGTCGTGGAATAATTAAATTCAGCACGAGACAGAGTGCGGCTGGCGTATGCTATTACACGCTCAGCGCCGTCCTGCCACTGGACGAGTACAGCACCGAGACCCACGTTGCTGGCATCTGTGTGGACGAGAGTCTCCGCACGAGAATCGAAATGACCAAGGACAGGCGTGGATTGCAAGCGTCGCCGTAATTCATCAAATGCCTGCTGCTGCTGTTCTGTCCACGCGAATGGGACGTCCTCTCTTGTAAGATGCGTCAACGGTGCAGCAAGTCGGGAAAAGTTGGCAATGAACCGCCGGTAATACGCGCAAAGGCCCAAAAAACGCCGGACCGTTTTCTTGTCCGAAGGAGTGGGAAAGTTGGCGACGGCAGCTGTTTTAGCAGGATCCGGCCGGACTCCACGATGGCTGACGACATGGCCCAGGAAAAGGAGCTCCTCATAACCAAAGTGGCATTTCTCGGGCTTCAACGTCAGGCCGGCAGATCTTATAGCTTGTAGCACGGTCAAGAGGCGCTGGAGGTGTTCTTCGAACGTTGGCGAAAATACAACAACGTCGTCCAGGTATACCAAGCACGTCTGCCATTTCAGGCCCGACAAAACAGCGTCCATCATTCTCTGAAATGTTGCCGGAGCTGAACACAAACCGAAAGGAAGGACCTTGAACTCATAAAGGCCATCCGGCGTCACGAACGCTGTCTTCTCGCGATCCCGCTCGTCAACTTCGATCTGCCAGTAACCACTTTTTAAGTCCAGCGAAGAAAAGTAGCGCGCGTGCCGCAGCCGGTCAAGAGAGTCGTCAATGCGTGGTAACGGGTAGACGTCTTTCTTGGTAACCTGGTTAAGCTTCCGGTAGTCAACGCAAAATCGCAGACTACCATCCTTCTTCTTAACCAAAACCACAGGCGAAGCCCACGGGCTCCTCGACGGCTGAATAACACCATCCTGCAGCATCTCTTTGACTTGTTCAGCTATGGCTTCACGCTCCCTCTGTGAGACACGGTATGGGTTTTGTCGAATTGGTCGGGTACTGTAGTCCGTAATGATGCGGTGCTTAGCGAGAGGCGTCTGTTTGACTGCCGACGTAGACGAGAAACAGTCTTGGAACTGATGCAGTAGGCCGACTAGGCTCTCCCTATCGGCTGGGGGTAAGTCTGGGTTCACGTCGAGGATCAGCTGAGGTGTGCAAGAATTGCACGTTTCGCTCTGGAGGGCAAGGCAGTCGTTAATTTCAGCGATTCCCTCGAAGTATGCGACCGCAGTGCCCTTGGCGATGTGTTGCCGTTCGGTCCCGAAATTCGTTAGAAGGACATCTGCCAGGCCGTTCCGTAGCGTGACGATACCCCTCGCGATGCAGACCCCATGAGAGAGCACAAGCGCAGTGTTCTGTTCTGCTACGCCGTCAGCACTGCACCGGTCGTCACAAATGACAGTAACGAGGGCACAGGATCGCGGAGGCACGGTCACATCGGCGTCGATTATGCGCAGGGCCACTCTGCGTGGTTCGGTGTCGGCTGAAATCGTTCCAGGGGTCGAAAATGTTACCAGACGATCAGGAAGGTTTATGATGGCACCATGCTCACGCAAGAAGTCCATTCCGAGAATCTGGTCTTTGCAGCAGTGCGGCAGAACAACAAAAGTGCCAACAAAAGCAGAATTGGCAATGGTGACTCGAGCAGTGCATCTTCCGACAGGCGTCATGAGGTGACCGCCAGCAGTACGAATTTGAGGTCCATCCCATGCTGTCTTTACCTTGCTGAGGCGATCCGCGAGGTGCTTGCTTATTATCGAAAAGTCCGCGCCTGTATCAACTAAAGCAGTCACTGGGTGCCCGTCAACGTGAATGCGGAGGTCGGCGCTAACTGCATCGGTGTCAGGGAAACTCGGGTTCACAGAATCGGGCTGCGGCGGCATCGGGATCTCGGCATCGCGCTCCGGCGGCGTTCGGGGGTCTTCGTTATATCCGCTGTCATCAACCTTCCCCCCTGAGGTCGCCGCTTTCAGTTTCCCCGGCGCGGGCTTGGAGACCGGCCCCGCCGTCCATCTGGGAAAGCCTGGCGACTGGGCGACGTGATGCGTGCGGGAGACGGAGATCGGGGTCGGCAGGTAGAGGTGGTGTCATGGGCAGCAAGGTACTCCTCTATTTCGTGGGGTCGCTCACCGAAACGGGGACAGGGAGCGTCACGTGGGAAACCCCGGAGGCCGATTTCACGGTATGGGCAACGGCGATACAGGTGGCCGGCTTCCCCGCAATGGTAACAGAGCGGCTGCTGATCAGAAGTGCGCCAAACAGCCGCCTTCCGGGCCGGTGGACGCATGGCAGGTCCTCGCTGAGGCCGCTGGTAGAATGACGGTGACGGAGCGGTTGGCGGCGGCGGGTGGTACGGCAAGCGTTGCACAGGTGGCAACTCGGAACGGAGAGCCGCGGCGTAGCTCATGGGGCGTGGCTCCGGCATGACTGGAGGAGGCGGTGAAAATGCTTGGCGAATCTCGCCGCGCACAACCTCGGTAAGAGCCGCAGCCGTCGGATCAGAAGAGGCAAGGGTCAGGTTCTGCAGCTCTTCACGGACCACCGCGCGTATGAGCTCACGCAGCGACGCATTGTCGCTGGACACGCTCAAAGAAGCCGCACTGGCGCTTGGCTCACCGCACAAGGAGTCATTTCGGCGGCAGCGCTGATGCAAGGCCCGCTCAATGGCGGTCGCCTCTTTGATGAAGTCGGCTACCGTCTGCGGGGGATTGCGGACCAAACCAGCGAAGAGTTGGTCCTTCACACCTTGCATCAGGTGGCGGAGCTTCGTGGATTCCGCCATATCTGGGTCAGCGCGCCGACAAAGACGGGTCACGTCCTCGGCGAACATGGCAACGCTCTCATTAGGCTTTTGGACGCGGGCGTCCAGGAGGCGCCGCGCACGATCCCGGCGGTCCGTGCTAGCAAAGGTGTCCCGGACCTGCTGGCGAAAGGTATCCCAGCTTTGGAGATCGGCCTCCCTGTTCTCGAACCAAATCTTGGCTCCGTCTTCGAGGGCGAAATACACGTTCCGCAGCTTCTGCGCAGGGCTCCATTGGTTGAAATCGGCAACCCGCTCAAACTGGTCAAGCCAGTCTTCAACGTCTTCGAAGGTGACGCCATGGAAGCTGGCTGGCACGCGGGGTTGCTGGAGCGTCAAGTGTGAAGCGCTAGCCTGCGCCATGGTGGTATGCTCACCAGGTCGATGAGTGCGTGCCTCTTTTGGGAGAAGACCAAACTCTGGGACCAGTCCCAGGAGGCGGCGGCTGCTGCGGTGAACGGGCGTGCAGACAAGGGGTAGCTGGTCGGGACTCAATGAGCGGCTGTCTGAAGAGGTGTTGGACATGGGACGTCGAGCCCGCAACCTCCACCAGTGTCACGTAGCAGTTGGTACAGGTAGCGCCGCGTCCAGACGGCAGAGGAACGCCAACACCGAGGTGATGCCAGCGCACACCGAGACGGCCAGGATGGAACGTCGAGCTTCGTCTTCTTCAGCAGCGAACCGCGTGGCGCACGAGCTGCGTGCCGAACAGCCGCCGAGCGGCTATTGCTGTAGACGCGGCAATATTAATTCCCAAAAGCAAAGATACTAATCGGTTGAAAACTGTTGAGGGATATCGTCCAATTTCCCTGTGCAATGTTGATTACAAAATTTTTGTGCCAAGGTTCTTAGCAGTCATCTGCAGCTCGTCATTATGGACTTGATAGGTTCGTATCAGGTCTGTGGTATTAGAGGCCGCAGTATTCAAACACATATCCATATTGCACGTTCAGTATTAGAGACAGTATCAGATGAGACAGGCCAAGTAGCTCTGATTCAAATTGACTTGGCGAAGGCGTTTGATAAAGTTCGGCACGATTTCTTGTTCGCGGTCTTGGAGTATGCAAATATTGGTGACGTCTTGCTCAAAGGCATAAGGCTGTGCTATAAGAACTCCTATACAAGGGTTATTGTTAATCAGGAGCTAAAAAAACCAATACCACTAGAAGCATCTGTTCGTCAAGGATGTCCACTGTCTCCATTGTTGTTTGCCCTATATCTGGAACCCCTCTGTCTCAGTATAATTAACAGCGCAGCTATCCGCGGTTTCTCTCTGGCTCAATGTGGAGTTAAAGTTTTAGCCTATGCTGATGATGTCGCCCTCTTTTGTTCTGACAAAAAGAGTGTACTTGAGGCTCTAAACTTGACTAAACAGTTCTGTGATGTATCAGGCGCGGCTCTTAATTTAGAGAAATCCAAAGGCTTTTGGTTGGGTTATTGGGGAACTAGGCCAAGCCAGTTCGGTGGCATATGCTTGGACAGTAGCCCTCTTGAGTACCTAGGCGTTCCGCTGCACCAAGTTCGCAATAGTCCAGCCTACTGGGATTCACAAACTGTAACTCTACGACGGCAAACACAGGCTTGGATGGGTAGGGAACTCTCAGTGTTTGCGAGGGCACAGGTCTGTAACATATTTTTGTTTGCAAAGCTCGCGCATGTCCTTTAAGTCCTGAATTGTGCGAGAAGGAAGGTTCAAGCAATCCACAGAATATTTGCAACATTCGTTTGGCGCTCTCAATGGGAGCCTATGAGGCGTGACAACTTGTTCCTTCCCTTAGAGGGTGGTGGAGTGGGTCTTGTTCACCTGTTCGTGCATCAACTTGTTTCGCGTTTCTTTTTTTTAAAATCGGCAAACCACCCGTTTCTGGTAGCTGTGCTCATTAGGCGGCTTAGTTTTCATTTGCCTTACTTATTCGCACCGACTGTGCAGGCTCGTGAGGGGACTTTATGGGGATTCCTTAAGGAGGTTGCTGAAACTTTCAATTTCCTCACTGTGCGCTTCTCTTTAGATTACCTGTATAGCCTCTCGAGAAAACAGATGACCCAGGCTCTCACTGAGTCTTTGTTCCCTACACCATTGTATCGGCAGCCTTATCTGGGGTCTTTGGACATCAGTGTTCTAAAGCGTGTTAGGCGGATGTGCATTCAGGCAGCCGCTAAAACGTTCTTTTTCAAACTACACACAGCGACGCTGCCTGTCAAGACATTTCTTAATGACAAGGGGATGTTTGTGCCCTGGAATGTGAATTGCCGTCTGTGTAACGTGCGTGAGACAATTGATCATTGCTTCATCTTGTGCCGTGATGCCATGTTCTTTTGGGACATACTACAACGAACTCTTAAGAAGGACATTGAAATTAAACCATACACTATTAGATTTCTGCCTGTTGACAAAAACTCTGTTGTGCCTTATGATCTGTTTGTGTTGATGGGACTATTCAGTCTTTGGAAAAGCCGTATGATGGACAGACATGCCTAGCCACCAAGATCGTCCAAATCTGTGTTTCATGAACAGTGTGCTTTGGTGAGGAGTGTATATGCTGCACGGTGGATCCGCTAGGTGGCGCCGCCCTGGTTAGCTGGCTGACTATCGTGCTCCGTTTTTCTCCTGCCCCTGGCCTGGTCCAGGGCCTTGCCCGCCCCTGGATTTACACTCCATCGCGTCAGGAAAACATCCGCACCACGAGGACACGATTCGCATCACGGCCCGCTGTCGAGCTGGCGCTCCAAGCGCCTCCAAAAATCTGCTGCGGCGCGGCGCCTCACTAACCCTAACGCGCCGCGCCTGCACCTCTGGCATGCAGCGTCTCAGCAAGCCCCTGAAGCCGAGACCCACCCATACCTCGCCGGTGTCAACTTCTTCCGACGCGGCCGCCGCGGGGCCTACTCCAACCACGCTTACAGCCATGTCTCAACCGGCTGCGTTCAACACCGGCCACACCACCGCGCCCATTCCCGTCGCGTTCACCGACGCTGGCAGCTCCGAATCAACAGCCGCAACGCAGCCGGCAGCGTTCGTCACCGCCGCGGCGTCCACTGCTGGCCAACTCCCCGCATTAAGGGAAGCCAAGAGCTTCGGGCCCACAGACGCATCGCAGTCGACTGCGTTCGTCGCCGCCGCCAGTGCCGCCGCACCTACTCGGACCACACTTCCCGCTGACAGCAAGTCCAGCACCTTGGTACCTGCGTCGCAGATTGCGGCTCAGGCTGACGACACAGCAGACATGGACCTTACGGCGTCCCCGGTCGACGGCCATCTCATTCCGTCCCCTGAGGTCGGCTGGACCACCATCGGTGCCTGCCGTAAGCCTGCCTCCGCCACCCGGCCCCGCACCGAGCTCATCACAGTTGGCATCCAGCTTCCCCCTGGCACCCTCAACCCCAAGATACCGCTCTACGACGTCCTCGCCGCAATCGTCTCCGCTGGACAACTGTCCTCCGAGAGCAGTGCGGAGATTACCCTTCAGGCCAAGCCAGCCCAAAGCCTCGTCTTTTTAAAAACTCATTCCCCTCTCACCGCCCACCTCCTGCTTTCTATCACGCATCTTCAGCTTCACGGTAAGCCTATCACCATTAAGACATATGCCCCTAATCCTCCCATCTCATGCCTCGGCGTCATCCATAACGTCGGTGGCCACTTCACCCCTGATGACCTCATGCATGATATCGAATCATTCAAAACCGATATTCTTGCTGCTCGTATGATGGGCACCACTCAGTCGGTGCTCATAACTTTCGCTGGAACCGTAATCCCCCACTTTGTGTATTTCAAACGCGTTGCCTTCCGGTGCCGTCCCCATAAGCCTAAGCCTCCCACCTGCACCCGTTGTCTCGCTCTTGGACACCGCGCCCACCAGTGTCCACAGCACAGCGTTCCGGCAAAGTGCCGTCGCTGTGCTGCTCCTCTACCCGCCGACCCTTCCGCTCATGTATGTGCCCAGCCCTGGTGCGTTCATTGCCAGGTAAACACCCACCCCTCCCTCGACCCCACTTGCCCCTTTCTCCTCGGTAAACAACGCGAGTGTGCCAAAGCTGCGTACCTACGACGCCTAGCTTTGCGCCGGGCCACGCAACCCACCCCCTCCTCCTCCTCTAATCATGAACCTCCGTCAGCTCCGGTCACGTCACCACCAGGCTCCTACGCCGCCAAAGTTAAAGGCTCCTCGGTTCCAGCGTCCCTTTCCAGCGTCTCTTCCACTGCACCACCCTCTGCATCCCTGACTGACGAGAGCCGCTCCTTTGACCTCCGGCTCGCTATGCTGGAACGCCAGCAGCGAGAGCAACAGCGCATTTCCCACGACCTACAACAACAGATACACGCCTTGACCCAAACCCTCCAGACAACCACCTCCTCTCTTACCTCCCAGCTTACCAAGCTAAATGAGCACCTTGCCACACTCACCACTCCCTCCTCCACCGCCCAGGTCGCCCCTTTGGCTGATCTTCTCGAAACCACCACACAGGCACACCACACTCGCTTGGTTCAGCTAGAGACATCGGTTCTGCAGATTCTTACCACCCTCCAAGCACAATCCAAACAATTAGAATCCTTCACTTCTACGCTCCAATCCCTGCATGAGTCACTGCCCCCGGCCAAAAAGAAGGAACGCGTACCCTCACGAAGTTCTACCTCTACACTATCATAATGGCTTTTGGCGACGACCTCGAGATTGTGCAGTGGAACTGCCGAAATCTGTGCCATAATAAGACCCCCCTCCACCAGTATCTACCCGCCCGCCCCTCCCTGCCCCATTTTCTCCTTCTCCAGGAGACGCGGACGGCCCGCACTGTCCCAGGCTACCGCGCCTACCATGCCGCTACGGCCACACCACTTGCGTCTATTTATGTACGTAGCGACGTGCTCGTGGAGCCACTTGATATCCCCTCCGTCCTTCTTAAATATTTAGTTGGTGTGGTCTATTACCACCCTTCTTCCCGGGTCTCACTCGCCCTTTTGTCTTTCTACAACCCCCCTGTTACCTCCTCTTTATTTTCCGCCCTGGGCAAGTTCCTTCACTCTCTTCCTTCTAACTCCCATCTCCTCTTTGGTGGCGACTTTAATGCCCCTCACACACTCTGGGGCTACCCTCAAACCCTCAAACCCGGCCGCCTCCTCCACTGTCTGGCCCAGGAACGCCACCTCACCCTTCTCAATACTCCTGGCTCCCCTACTCGAGCGGGCACTGCCTCACAGCGCCCCACGACACCCGATCTCACTTTCTCTCGGGGTTCACTTTCATTTCACTGGCAAGTGACAGCCGAAACTCTTCTCAGTGACCACTATCTTGTCCACATTTCCACCTCTCTTTCCCACATCCCTCGATGTCATCCGGTCACTCATACTGACTGGAATGCCTTCCGCGCTCATCTCGCCTCTGACTCCTTTCAATCCTACGACGACTGGACGTCGCGCATCACTGCAGCGCTCACGTCCAGTAGCCGTCGTGTTCGCTCTTGTCACCCAGTCCCAGACCCAGATCCTCACCTACTCCGTTTATGGCGTCGCCGTAAACGTCTTCAACGCTCCTTCCGCTGCCAACCCCACAATGCCCAACTTTCTTCCCGGATCACTGCTCTGCGGGCCGAGATCGTCGCCCACTGCGCCTCACTCGAGCACTCTCGTTGGAGTGCTCTTTGTGACCGTCTTGACTCTGCATTGCACTCGCGATCCACATGGTCTCTCTTCAAATCCCTCCTTGGCACTAAACCTGCCCTTGCTCCCACTCTAGCTAAAGCCCTCACTCAAGGAACTCCCTCCGATGTTTTCGATCAGCTCGCCTCTCTCTATCTCCCGCCCCCTCTGGCACCCTCCTACCCGGTGTACTGCGGTGGACCTAACCCCGATCTGGACCAATCCTTCACTCTCCGGGAGCTCGAATCGGCTCTGGCTGCTAATGCTACACGCTCGGCTCCCGGTGAGGATGCCATTACATACACCACACTTCGCAACCTTCCTGACTGCGCCAAAGAATTCCTCCCTAAAACCTACAATGATGCATGGGACAGCGGCTGCCTGCCCAGCTCCTGGACCTCCTCCCTCATTTCTATGATTCCAAAGCCGGGCAAGCCTCCCTCTCTCTCTAACCTCCGCCCAATCTCCCTGACATCATGTGTTGGTAAGACCCTTGAGCGAATGGCCCTGACTCGCCTCTCTAATTTTCTCGAGACGAGGGAGTTCTTTCCTCATTCTCTCATCGGCTTCCGACGCCACGTCTGTGCACAGGACATGTTTCTGGTTCTCCAGCACACGTTTCTGTCACCTACCCCCACTCAAATTCACGCACTTGTGACCGTCGATATTCGCAAGGCCTTCGACGGTGTTTGCCATGACCACATCCTTTCCCAACTCGCCTCCCTAGACTGTGGCTCCCGCATGTACTGTTATATCCGCTCATTCCTCTCTAAACGTGTCGCTCGCTTTCGAGTCGACACCTATCTGTCCGACCCCCATAACCTCACCCGATGCACTCCTCAAGGTGCTGTTCTCTCTCCTACCCTTTTCAATCTTGCTATGGCCCCTCTCGCCTCCCAGCTAGCTGAAATTCCCGACCTGCATCATATATTTTACGCCGATGACATCACTCTCTGGTGTTCGTCTGGCTCTCCCGGTCACGTGCAGGACACCCTGCAACGTGGCCTAGATCTCATCGACTCCTTTCTCACCACTGCTGGCCTCTCTCCTGCTCCTGAAAAATCCGAGCTCCTTCTCCTCAACCATTCCTCATACCAGCGCTCACACAACCAATTCGTCTCTCTCTACCTTTCTGGCTCTCCCATTCCTGTCGTCAAGCAGTGCAAAGTTCTTGGCTTTCCTTTGCATGCAGCCAAGAACGTGCAAGCCCTCCACCGTGCTGTCACCACCTGCCACTCCGTAACTCACCTCCTGCGGCGCGTGGTCACTCGGCGCTCAGGTCTCCACGAGGCTCATGCGTGCCGAGTTGCCCACGCGCTGGCCCTCAACAAGGTCTTATACTTTGCACCCTACGTTTCCTTCAATCAGACTCAACTTAACGCTCTTGAGACTGCCCTTGTGGGCCTCTACAAGGCAGCTCTCAACCTCCCTATCACTACCTCTACTGCAAAGATCTTTGCAACAGGCCTCTTTCATCCTCTCCGTTCTCTGCTCTCTCTCCATCATGACTCGCAGATTGCCCGGCTTTCCCTTACCCGTCAGGGTCAGTGGTTACTGACTCAAGCGGGTATCTCGCCCCTTCCCTGCGCCCCGATTACCTCTCCTATTCCCACCCCGGCTCCCAATCTTCGCATCCTCCCCCTTCCGTCCAACATGTCCCCCGTTCTCCACGCCGGCCGTCGTCATGCGGCCGCACAGCACCATTCCCCTCTCTTTGATACCCAAGGTGTAGCTTACACGGATGCCTCCTTCGTGGCTCCTCGAGGTTCCTGCGGCTACGCCCTGTACCACCCCCACCTCCCCGCTCCTGAAACTCACACCAGCGGGCCGTTTCTACGCCCTCCAGATGCATTGTCCCTCGAGGTCCTCGCCATTGCGCATGCACTCCAGTCATTTGCCCTCCTTCCCTCTTTTCAAGAGTACACAGTCTATTCAGACTCACAAGCCGCTATACACCACATACAGAAACGCACCCTAACCCCTTCTCTTCAACAGGAGGTCGAACGAGCGGTCTCCGCATTGCAGCCTTCCATCGTTTTCCTCCGCTGGGTCCCTGGGCATTCAGGGATTGACGGCAATGAGCTGGCTCATCAGCTCGCCCGTGACACACTTTTCCGGGCACCGTTGATCCCCTGGCCCAAGCCCTCGGAGGACGGTGGGAGACTCACCCTTCGCCGCACCATAAAAGAGGTCTACCTCGAGCTCCGCCTCGACAAACGCCTTTACCCTCCCCCTCATCCATCACTCACAGTGCCGGAGGCTCGCCTTCTTCGGCACGTTCAAATGAATGCAATCATCACCCCGTCTCGCCTCTTTCTCTATCGCTATCGATCGGACCCTTCCTGTCCCAACTGCCCCTGTATCTATGCGGACCTTATGGGGTCACCCGCGAGCAGCCGGCCGGGAAGGCGTGCTTCCGTGCCAGCTATGCGCGGGCGTTCTCGTGTCCCCAACCCGTGGCGCAAAGTCACAGCCACGGCGGGTTCGGACGAAGTAGGCAACGAACAGAGTACGCTAGGAAACCGTTTATTTACCTAGCGCAAGGCAAAGCACACTGCGGAAGAATGTTCTATCCGATAATAGATGGTTCAGCAGCTTACCAAGTCGTCGTCGACTGGCGTTGGATAATCCGGGAGGGCGCGGGCAGGACGGGGGTCGGCAGGGCAGAGCGGCAGTAGCACCGCGGCGAGAAGAGAGGGCGAGTCCCCTGTTCCCGCGCGAACTTCGCCTTTTAACCCCTACGACATTACCTCCCTCTTGAGCAACTTGTTGCAATCAAGAGGGGTCGTTCACCCGTCCCTAAGACGCCAGAGCGTAGGCGTGACGTCACGTCCGAGCTGAGGGTGAGGAGAGTTGCCGGGTGCCCTCCTCTCCCCATTCCCTGCGGCGGGCGCTCTCGTCTCGTGACTCGGCGCGGGGCTGCGAGGGATATCTGTATATCCCACATCCTCCCCTCCTTAAGAAGCCTCCCGGACAGAGAAGCGGGCGCAACGTTACTTAATCTTCGCCATCCAGGGATCGAAGTTCTTCGGCTCCCGCTGGTACACTTGTTGATGTCCGCGCCACGCCCGAACTGATCAGCTGGTCCGTAGGCTTGGCCACCCGCGAGATGCCGATGTCGACAGGTAGCTTGCCACAGGTCGCCGTCTTCCGAGTACGCGCGGCTGCGCCGCTCCGGTGAATATGGTCGACCGCCTCCTTGGCCCCGGCTTCGATTGCTTGGAGGCCAGGTCTGTGGCTGCGTCGCTCTGAGAGACCGGGTCAGGTGGCTTCAGAGGCGAGGGCCGCGGCGCTTTCATGTTAGAGGCCGCGGTTGGGCCGCCCTGGCATACTTGATCAGCTGGCCAGGGCCCAGGGTTGAGGTGGTAATGAGGCCACGGCTGCTCTGACTTCGTTTTGCCAGCTTGCTCTTGGGTAGGCGGGTGCAGAGGCGTACTGTCGGTAGGCAGGCGGTTGGCTCCGATGCGGCGTGGCAGGTAGCAGGGGTGCCCAGGTGGCGGCAGGGTGGCGGCTTCAGGTCGCGGGCTCTGCGTAGCGGCGGGCCATGGGCGCGGCGCGTTGCCGAAGCTGGATGGTGGCTCTAGATGGTTCTAGTTGGTGGTAGTTGCGAACGATGTCGTTCTGATGCGCCCTGCTTCTTTTCCATCTGCGCTGAAAAGGTCAACACAGAAGTAACCAACTCCCGCAGCGCGTGCTACGTAGCTGTTCGGTCCTCACGAGAGTCATGAGGGATAACGGAAGTAAGTCTCACGTAACATTGATCGGCATGAGCGGCCCGTACGTTCATGCATTTAACGAGACTGCTTGTCGGCCTGTGCCCTCGCTCTAGTCCGCGCAGGCAGATTTTATTTCTGCCTACGGCGCAAGTTATAGCGGGACGCGGAGTTCGCCGGCTGATCGCAGCGCTCGTTCTCCGACTGCGGCGCGGGTCGGGCTGTGTCCTGAACCCACTCATCTCGCTGCACGTAACGTTTCAGGTCGCATACGTGTACCGGTCCGCCTGTCGGTTTCGACCGCAAGTCCTCGAGCCTGTAAACGAGCGAGGAAAGCTTCTCTCGCACGCGAAGCGGCCCGATCCATTTCGGCGCCAACGAGGCCGCGAACTGTCTGCTAGCATCGCTCAGAACGTGTTGGCGCCGAAGCACCAGATCGCCCACTTCGTAGTGAACATCCCGGTGCGAGCGGTCGTACTGTGCTTTCTGCTGCGCCCTTGCGGTGCTCAGGTTTCGGCGAGCCTTGTGTAAGGCCTCCGTCATCTTAGCGCGCAGCTGCGTCGCGTATTCAGCTCGTGCTGACGAAGCGACTGGCGTCTTCCTGCTGTCCGTTAGAACCCGGTCCATCGGATTTAGCAGCTCTCTACCCAGATTGAGAGAAGACGGCGCATACCCAGTCGAGCGGTTAACGGTCGAACGCAAAGCGAACGCGATCTCCGGCAGATAGGAGTCCCAATCTTAGTGCCTCTCAGAGTACGCGACAAGCATGTGCTTTATGTTGCGGTTGACTCGTTCCGTAGGGTTCGACTGAGCATGATAGGTGGTCGTTTTCTTGTGCTTAATGCCGAGTGCAGCGCACGAATCTACGAACACCTTCGCAGTGAAGTAGGACGCGTTGTCCGTTATCAGCTGCTCTGGGAAACCGAACCTGGTGAATACGTCCATCAGCTTCTCCATGATCACTCGTGCCGTCAGCTTTCTAAGGGGGAAAAGTTCAACCCACTTGCTGAAGTGATCCGTGACCACCAACAAGAATTTGTTCCTGCTTGGTGTCGTGGGATACGGTCCCATGATGTCACACGCCGCGATTTGCCAGGGAGTCTGGCTGTTAATCGGCTGCATGAGGCCGGGCGGTCGTCCACCCCGGGGCTTCACGTTTTGGCACACATGACATGAACGGGCGTAGCGTGTTACGTCCCTTTTCATGCCAAGCCAGGTAGCAAAGCGACACAACTTAATGTAAGTCTTGGGGCCGCTTGCATGCCCAGCAATGCACGAGTCATGAAAGTAACGTAACAGTGCCGCTCTCAACGCTCGCGGTATCACCACCTTGAACGCCTCGCTTGTGTCGTTCTCGGATGGGATATACCTCAGCAGGACGCCGTCGGAATCCAGCAGATAAGAATCCAGCGCGCTCACAGCACTACCAGCTGTTTCCAAGCGCTCCGCACCGACAGCAAAACCAGCTGTCCCCGTGTGCGCGGCGGCCCGGCCGCCCGGCTCCCTGAGCCCGTCGAACACTTTTCGACAAAATGAATCCATCTGCTGAGCTTCGAGCAACTCCTTTCTGCTGAACGCGATCCCCACGGAACTCGCGTAGTCCACGTGGTTCACGCTCTCGCCTGGGGTCAACGGTCGGTCCGTGTCCCTCACATCGGCTACGGCTGGCGACAATCCCTCACTCTCTCCCTCTGTCGGGCGGTCGGTCGTGTGACCTTCCTCGCTCTGGACAGGCGCTCGCGAGAGTGCGTCAGCCACGGCGTTGTTCTTCCCTTTGCGGTAGCGTACGGTAAAGTCGTAACGCTGCAGCAACAGGGCCCAACGCGCCAGGCGGCCGCTCGGCTCGCTGAGGCGTCTCAGCCAGGTGAGCGCCATGTGATCCGTCTCGATCACAAGTGCCACCCCGTCGACGTAGTAGTCGAACTTCCGCAGAGCAAAAACTATCGCGAGACATTCCTTCTCAGTCACCGAATAGTTTCTCTCTGCCGGCGTCAGTGAACGGCTCGCGAACGCTACCGGTCGGAGGACGCCTTCATGCTCCTGAAGCAACACTGCTCCTAAGCCCAGGTCGCTTGCGTCGGTTTGAATCACAAACTCCCTGTTTAGGTCAGGTAGCTGCAACTCAGCCGTGTCCGCGAGCACCTTAACGAGGTTGCGCAGTGCAGCCTCTTGCTCGGGACCCCAACTCCAGCGCTCGCCCTTCTTCAAAAGCTTTGTCAAAGGTGCCTGCAGCGCTGCGCAATCTGGGATGAACTGGCGATAAAAGTTCGCCATTCCCAGGAAGCGTCTGAGACCAGCTAGATCTGACGGCGACGGAAACTTAAGCAAAGCCTCGAGTTTATCCTCGCACGGCAGAATGCGGCCTTTGTCGATCGTGAACCCCAACAGTGTTATTCGGGTCGCGGCGATCTGCGCCTTCTTCGGGTTCAAAGTGATTCCCGCGGACCTCAGCCTCTCTAGGATGTCCCTCAAGTGGCGCAGGTGTTCCTCGAACGTTTTTGAGTACACCACGATGTCGTCTAGGTATGCGAGCGCGTGGTGCCACTTCGCGTCTCCCAGAACACGGTCCATTAGGCGCTGATAAGTAGCGGGTGCTCCTACCAAGCCAAAAGACATTCTCTTGAATTGGAAAAGACCTCTGTGACAAGTGAAAGCAGTCTTCTCCTTATCACGCTCATCCATTTCAACCTGAAAGTATCCGCGGCTAGCATCGAGCGTAGTAAAGTACTTCGCCCCACCTAGGTTGGACACTAGGGAAGAAATGGTTGGTAGAGGGTACGCATCCTTTCTCGTAACCTCATTCAGTCTGCGGTAGTCCACGCAAAGCCGATATGTATCGTCTTTCTTTGGGACTAAGACTACCGGGAAGCCCCAAGGGCTGTTAGACCTCTCCACAACGCCAGTATCGATAAGTTCGTCTAAGGCGCCGTCCAGTGCTTTTCTCTTAGCCAAGCTAATTGGTCTAGGATTGCACTTCCAAGGCAGTGCATCACCCGTGTCTATTCTGTGCCTTACTAGTGTAGTCAGGCCAGGCCGGTCCGTGAATGTCGCGTTGAATTCGTAGAGGAGAGATGACAAACGTGCCCTCTCCCTCTCCGATACGCTGTTCACCTCCGACAACAAAGGGTGCATTGACCTCACTGGCACGGTAGAACAACTTTCTACCGTGACAACATTCTCTGTGGGCCCTCTCTCAGCGGCGACTGTCCGCCCGCATGCTTGTTTCCGGGCCGGCGGGGGTGATTTTCCACGGTCACTCCCCGCTAGCTCCGCGTTCGGAGCCGTAATTGACTGCGAGGCCGCGGGCGCTTTTGCAAAAAGCTTCAAGGCGCCGGTGGTGCGCTCTCGATAGCCTCCGCTGGCTATGTCTATCACAATGCCTGTCTTGGCTAGGAAGTCTCGCCCAAGAATTACAGGCACGGATAAACAGGGAAGATGAACGAGACGTTGTCGCCGCACGCGTCTTTCCCAGCGAACCACTATCCTAGCTGCACCGCTGGATTGCGCTGTGCCGCTCGCGAGGCGAAAAGTGGTATCGCACTCTCTCAACCGGATTTTGTTCTGGCGGAGATGGTTTAGCACTTCGTCACCGAACAAAGAAGCGCTTGCCCCTGTGTCGAGTAACGCAGTGAATTTCTTTCGAGCTATCGTTAGCTCGATGAACGGCGCTGGCAAGTCAACAGAACTTCCTACGCGACATGCCAAAGGCGCTAATAAACCGGGGTTCTCTGTGTAAGCCGCGCGGGATCGAAGGTCGATCACCGGCGGCTGTAGCCGTTTCCCGACTGTGTTTGGTCACGGGCGGGGAGGCGGCCACAGTCGCGGGCGAAGTGCCCCGGTTGGTCACACCTGTAGCAGCGGTTGCTCGGGCTCCGACGGGCTAGGCGCTGGTCGCCACGTTCCGGTCGGTCGTTTCGATCTCGATCTCGCGGTGCGGACGGCGGGGGCCGCTCGTGCGGCCGCGTGTCGGCCTCGCGATCTCGGCTACAGGTGTTCCGCTCTGCGGCAGCGTGTGCTGTTCGCAGCGCGTAGCTGAATGGGTCCAAAGCGCGGTCGGACAATTCCCAACCCCTCGGGACACGCTCGTCAGCAAACTGTGCTGTCGCTTCAGCTCTAGACGGACTACGCGCTGAGCTGCCATTCCACGCGCAGCGCGGCTCAAGTGACTGCGATGCAGGTGGCGGCGGCCGATACGCTCGCGCAGAGAGGATGTCTCCCTGAATGCGCTTCGCCTCAGCTGCTAGCTCGTCCAGGTCTCTAAACCTGCCTCCTCTCAGGTAGGCCGCGAAAGTCGGGTGCGCTTGTCGTGTGACACGCTCAACTTTCTCCGTATTTGTGGCGCGAGGGTCAGCGAGGCGATACAGTTCGTCCATCGCTCGGACGTACTCTAACAAAGACTCGTCGGGGTGCTGGGTGCGGAGTTCCAGCTCCCTCCTCAAACGCCACTCGTAGTTTGCGGGGAGGAATTCGTCGCGGAAGCTTGCGCTAAACTCCTCCATTGTCCTCGCTCGGTTACCGGTTAGTCGGTACCAGCGGGCCGCTTGCTCCGTCAAAGAGACAGGCACAACACGCGCGAGCAGTTCGGCGTCTGCAATTCCTGTCGCTTGCTGATAATGCAGCAGACGGTCGAGGTACTCATTAGCCCCTGTTCTGTCGTGGTACCCCGTGTAGGTAGGTACGTCTATCCTAAGACGGGGTGCCTGGGCCGGGGCTTGCAAATTGTTTTGCAACATACCCGCTAAGCTCTGCATAACTTGCATCGCGTTCTGCAAGAGCACCTCGGATGACTGCGGACTAACGCCCCCGGAGTTGGGCGCAGCCGCTGATGGCGTCGAACAATGAGGCGTAGGTGCCCTATTGTTCGCACCACGGAGCGGCGGGGTGCCCGATGTGGTGCCCTCCGTACCAGGCCTAAGTCCTGCCGACGCGCCCGGGAATGCAACTCGGCTATTCCGCGTGGAACACTCAAGATTTACGCCTTCCATAGGCAAGTCAAGTAGGGAGCCCTGGCTCTGTGCCGCTAGCTCTGACAGCATGAACAAAGACTGGAAGTCAGGCCTATCAGCTGCCATTCTTTGTTAGCGCGTCGACAGTCGTTCGCTCCAACAAAGTACACTGCTCAATGCCTAGTTCGCCCCACGTTCGGGTGCCAAGATATGGGGACACCCGCGAGCAGCCGGCCGGGAAGGCGTGCTTCCGTGCCAGCTATGCGCGGGCGTTCTCGTGTCCCCAACCCGTGGCGCAAAGTCACAGCCACGGCGGGTTCGGACGAAGTAGGCAACGAACAGAGTACGCTAGGAAACCGTTTATTTACCTAGCGCAAGGCAAAGCACACTGCGGAAGAATGTTCTATCCGATAATAGATGGTTCAGCAGCTTACCAAGTCGTCGTCGACTGGCGTTGGATAATCCGGGAGGGCGCGGGCAGGACGGGGGTCGGCAGGGCAGAGCGGCAGTAGCACCGCGGCGAGAAGAGAGGGCGAGTCCCCTGTTCCCGCGCGAACTTCGCCTTTTAACCCCTACGACATTACCTCCCTCTTGAGCAACTTGTTGCAATCAAGAGGGGTCGTTCACCCGTCCCTAAGACGCCAGAGCGTAGGCGTGACGTCACGTCCGAGCTGAGGGTGAGGAGAGTTGCCGGGTGCCCTCCTCTCCCCATTCCCTGCGGCGGGCGCTCTCGTCTCGTGACTCGGCGCGGGGCTGCGAGGGATATCTGTATATCCCACAACCTTGCCCATTGCCTCTTCTATTGCCCGGCTGCTCAGCAGTCGGGTTCCTACCCCCCACCTTCTTTATCCATCACCACCTGGCTCGACTGGCTTGGCGCTGAAGGGGAGGAAGAACAGCGACTTCTGGTCGCCCAGGCGGTCGACATGCTCGGCCTGTAAATTTTGGCCGAATAAACGTCTTCTACTACTACTACTATGCTGCACGCGAAGAACCTCCAAGCTGGCTGCCGTGCCTAGATGCATGTGTGTGCCTCCCTGAATTTTGATCTTTTGTTGGGGATGCGGTGTTGAGTTAGGGCTATGGCGGGCTCCTTTTAAGCAGCCCGGTAACTTGAGACGCGAACCAGTCTGATGGAAGTTTTCCTCCTTCCTACGGAAGTTCTTCCATGCAATAAAGAAAAAAAGAACGCAGCTATGGCGCAGTGGATTAGAGGCACGTGTTGCGTATGGAAGGTCGGCCGTTCGACTCCGCTCTCTGTACTGTAATTTTATTGTTTTTTTAATTCATTTTTTAATTTCTTTTCCTTTTAGGTCGCAAATCGTGATGCTTAGTGGCATATAAAGCCGTTTAAGATTTTCAAAACATTTTCTAAACACTTTTACACACATTATTCACAGCGCTGGAATATCACTTTTGAATTTAAACTAAACATTACATGGTTAGTAACAATAGGTTGGTATAGACTTTTAAGCATTATTTAGGGAATAATTATCCCTTTTAGGTAAGACGTTGTGGCAATCTTCAGTCACCGTGATCAATTCACCGTGGTTTCAAGCCTTGTGGCTGTACAGGCTGCAGTTGGCGAATACGCCCCCGGGTGTGCTCACCTTGTGGTCACGCGAATGCCACACAATTTCTTTTTTTTCCTTTTTAATTTTACTATGTAAGCTCACATTTCTTTTTTATGTTTTTTTTCCTTTTTTACATTCCTTCCAATACTTCCCCTCAACCAGGGGTGGGTGCACTATAGCTTGGTGCGAAGAAAAAGCACTACTTTAAAGGTTTTCTTTTACCTATTTCACTTTTTTTTTCTAGGTTTCTTCCTTGCTCTGTTCATTTTCTCTTTTTTTTCCTTTTTTTCTTTTTTTCTGTTGTCTGCTCTCTCTGTTGGAGGGTTATATTTTATATTTTTTTGCTCCCGCGGCCAGGAGAAGGAACAAGTTTTCGCATTTTTCTACGAAAGTTGTTGCACGGCCACGCACCTCTCGAGCACCTCCCAGCTGGACACGACTGTCAATAAGCAAGCCTGTGGTGCTTAACAAAGCAGAGGCCGCATCTGGACGTTGTATTTTCTGACTGAGTACCTGTTCCTCGCACTCTTTTTTTTTTGTGTATGTGTGTGTGGGTCGCACTGCCTCCACTAATTTTTTATGCGTATTTTTCTGCTATGTGCTTTGTGTTTCCCACTTACCTGTTCTGTGCCCGCCCCTATAAAAGGGGATGCATTAACAATATAAAATCACTCCTGAAGAAGATCGGTTTTCGGATCGAAACGTCGAGTTGAATAAATATGTTTCCTTTAACGAAGCGTATACTTCGCTATATATATATATATATTGTCACGGCTATACAGTCGGGACAGCCAGGTCACGTTTTACTGAACAGCGCCAGGTAGCAGCGAACTCCCGAGCGGAACCCGAAGAAGCGACGACGAAAAAGCCCCGCCCGCCACCATGGCTAAGGCTAGCCAGGATGGCGGTTGAGACAGTTCGGCCAGGAGACGGCGCCACGAGAATGTCCAGGAATGTGGCATTGCTCCCCCCCTCTGGAAAGCGCCGCCCGCGGCGCTGGAGGGCGTGTGGTCCGGCAGCCGCTTCCCCGGGCACAGGCTTTTGGGGCACGAACATCCGCTGATCATAGAGTGCCCTTGCAGAGGCGCAGTAGTCCTGGTGTATATAGTAGGTATCGGCGACGGGCGCGGAATCCACTTTCTCGGCCGTCGTGATCTCGTACGCGAGGAGAGGGAGGCATTAGGACAATCATCATAGATGCGGATAGCTGGAGCATATGGACGGTCAGGATGAAGAATGCCATGATATTTGCGCTCTTAGTCGTCTGGACATAGGCTACTTCCAGTGGGAGCAGCACGCGGTCGTTCAGCGTTCGCGACAGTGAAGCGTGGGTACTCCGTCCGACGAAATATTCAAGCTGCAGCGTGTTGTGGTTGAACAGCACGGCAAGTGTGGAATGGATGTTGACGTTGCCGAATTCCATGAGGTGGTTCTGGCCGATCACCATCTCGACGGGTGCGCACGGTGAAGAGCCGAGTGGAGAGAGAGAGAAGGTAGAGACGAGTGAGCTGCTAGCGGGCGTGGTAAGGCTTCATTCGGGCAACATGCACAACTTCGGACGTTGGTCGCCTAGAGGAACGAACAGTTCCTTGAGGGAGAACTTCATAGTTTACCTCGCCGAGTTGGCGTAACACTTCATAGGGGCCAAAGACCCGCCGAAGAAGCTTTTCAGAGCGCCCTCGTTGACGGACTGGGCTCCACACCCAAACATGTTCTCCGGGCTGGTAAGTGACATCCCTGTGGCGATGGTTGTAACGGCGAGCGTCTTTTTCTTGTTGATGCCGGATATGCTGCCGAGCAAGTTTGCGGGCGGCCTCGGCTTCGTGAACAAAGCGGTCGGCCCCCACGACAGTGGAGTTTTCACTACCAGGAAGCAGCATGGCGTCGAGCATTGTCACGGCCTCGCGACCATGGACTAAGCGAAATGGTGCGAAGTGAGTAGTCTCTTGCAGCGCGGTGTTATATGCGAACGTAACGTAAGGGAGTACTGCATCCCAGTTGCGGTGGTCGTCGTCGACATACATGGAAATCATGTCGGCGATCGTCTTATTTAGGCGCTCAGTGAGTCCATTAGTTTGGGGGTGATAAGCTGTTGTTCGTCGGTGACTCGTGCCGCTGAGTCGCATAACTTCCTGTGTCAGCGCCGAGGTAAAGGCCGTTCCTCTGTCAGTTATAACGACCGTGGGTGCGCCATGACGAAGCACGATGTTGTGCATGAAGAAGGTGGCAATTTCCGCAGCTGTTCCGCGGGGAAGAGCTTTCGTCTCAAAGTATCGACTGAGGTAGTCGGTGGCGACCACAATGTACCGGTTACCCAGCGAAGACTCCGGAAAGGGGCCGAGTAAATCCATGCCGACTTGGTAGAAAGGAACTTGTGGTGGATCAATAGGCTGCAAAAGTGCGGCCGGCTTAGTCGACGACGTCTTGCGACGTTGACACTCGCGGCAAGTTCGGACGTAGCGTTTCACAACCTCCGCGAGCTTGGGCCAGTAATATTTTTGCCGTATGCGGGCCAACGTTCGGGAGAAACCAAGGTGACCAGAGGAAGGATCATCGTGGGACGCCTGCAAGACTTCATCGCGAAAGGCATTAGGGATAACGAGCAGATAGGCAGGCTCCGTCGACCTATAGTTCTTTTTGTACAGGATACCCTCCCGTAAGCAGAATGATGGCAGGCCGCGTGAAAAGATGCGCGGCGGAGTCTGAGCGCTTCCTTCGAGATAGTCAATCAGGGACCGTAATTCAATGTCGCCTCGTTGGCGGTGAGCCAGGGTGGACGCGGAAATGACCCCAAGGAAAAGGGAATCGTCATCGAGGTCCACGGGACTAACAGGAAGTGGGGCAGGGGACAAACAGTCTGCATCACTGTGCTTTTGCCCTGATTTATACACGATGGTTACATTAAATTCTTGCAGTCGGAGGCTCCAGCGTACGAGTCGCCCTGAGGGATCCTTGAGGTTTGCCAACCAACACAGCGAGTGGTGGTCGCTCACCACTCGGAAAGGGCGGCCATACAAATAGGGTCGAAATTTCGTTACTGCCCACACAATAGCTAGACATTCTTTTTCGGTGGTGGAATAGTTCACCTCAGACCGTGATAACGTGCGGCTTGCGTAAGCGATTGCGCGTTCGACACCATCCTGCCACTGTACAAGTACCGCACCAAGGCCAACGTTCTCGCGTCTGTGTGCAGTTCTGTGTCAGCGGCCTCATCGAAGTGCCCAAGTATGGGTGTATTCTGAAGACGCGTGCGTAGCTCTTCAAAGGCATGTTGTTGCTCCCGACCCCAGACGAACGGTTCGTTATCTTTGGTGAGGCGAGTAAGGGGCTCAGCTATTCGGGAGAAGTTCTTCACAAAGCGCCGATAGTAGGCGCAGAGACCCAGAAAACGGCGCACACTTCGCTTGTCAGCAGGAATGGGAAAAGAAGCGACGGCGGCAGTCTTGTCGGGGTCTGGACTAACGCCCTTGGCGCTCACAATGTGGCCCAAAAACTTCAGCTCCTGGAAAGCGAAGTGACATTTCTCGGGCTTAAGGGACAGACCAGCTGAACGGATAGCTTCGAAAACAGCGCGTAAGCGGCTGAGGTGTTCTTCGAAAGTGTCGGAGAAGATGACAACATCATCCAGGTACACACGACACGACTGCCATTTGAGATCAGAAAGCACAGTGTCCATCATCCGTTGGAAAGTTGCCGGAGCTGAGCATAGGCCGAAGGGGAGCACCCTGAATTCGTACAAACCGTCCGGGGTAATAAATGCGGTCTTCTCCCGGTCACGTTCGTCCACCTCTATCTGCCAGTAGCCGCTGCGTAAATCGAGTGATGAAAAGTATCTGGCGTGGCGCAGACGGTCTAGGGAGTCATCAATGCGCGGCAAAGGATAAACGTCTTTCTTAGTGACTTTGTTCAGACGTCGGTAATCAACACAAAACCGGAGGGTCCCATCTTTCTTTGCAACTAGGACCACAGGCGACGCCCACGGGCTCTTCGATGGCTGGATCACGTCGTCGCGGAGCATTTCTTGAACTTGCCTTCGAATCGCATCCCGTTCCTTTGAAGATATCCGGTACGGCGACTGGCGTAATGGTCTCTGGCTTTCATCAACGATAATTCGATGTTTTGTTATCGGCGTTTGCCTAACTCTGGAGGTTGACGCAAAACAGTCCTGTAAAAAGTCAATGACAGTCTGCAGGTTGCGTTTTTGACTAGGCAGGAGATTCGGGTTCGCGTCGAGTTTAACCGGAGCATTCGTTGATTCCACGGACTTCGTAGTCCCTGTCAACGCGTACTCTCCGGCGCATTCTCCGAGTTTTTCAAAATAAGCAATCGTTGTGTTGGCCGCTAAACGTTGGGGTTCACAACCGAAATTTGTTATCAGTAGTTCGGCTCGCTTATTGTTCAGTTCAATAAGACCGCGAGCTACACACACTTGCCGACCCAGGAGCAGTGATATGTTGGCTTCAGCGATGCCATGAGTGCCGGCGCTGTCATCGCACTCGACAGTTACTAGAATGGTGGTTCTCGACGGAATCACCACGTTATCATCGCAGACCCGCAACTTAGTCCTGCGTTGCTGCGGTTCGTCGCCAACAGTACGGTGTGCGGCAAACGAGACGATCAGCTCCTTAAAGTCGATGACAGCCCCATATTCCTGTAGGAAATCCAGACCGAGAATCAGGTCTTTAGAACAGTCAGGAAGCACAGCAAAGCAGCCGGGGAAACTCACGCCGCGGATCTGAATTCGTAAGGTCCAAACGCCGGTCGGCGTCACAACATGGCCGCCGGCTGTGCGGATCTGGGGCCCAGTCCAAGGTGTCAAAACCTTTCTAAGGGTCGTGGCTAGCCGGCTGCTTATCAGAGAGAAATCAGCGCCGGTATCTACCAGTGCGGTTACTTCACAGTTATCGGCGGTTACTTAAATTTCCGTACAAGCCAACTGCTGGCTCTTCGTCGGCGGTGGGCTCGTCGGGTCAGGTGGTCGTTGGTCTCGTCGTCGCTGCAGATCGTCGAGTGGAGGCTCTTGTTTCTTTCTAGCTGCGGCGGCCCTACCCCCAGAGGACGCCGCCTTCAGTTTTCCCGCCGTGGTGACCTGCCTCTGAATTCGCAAGAGGTCGACGGGCGGCTGGGAGAAGAGAGTCTCCTGGGCGATGGGGATCGGGACTGGCGTCGCGGCACGGTCTGAGCCTGCACGTTGGACGTCAGGTATTGTTCAATCTCCTGGGGTCGCTCGCCGTAGCGTGGTCGAGGAGCGTCTGAAGCGAAACCCCTTAAACCCATCCGACGGTAGGGGCAGTGGCGCAGGATGTGGCCGGGCTCACCGCAGTGGTAGCAGAGTGGACGGTTCCTCGGCGTTCGCCACATGTCCGCTTTACGCATGGCGGGCAGTAATTCCTGCGGCACGGTGGTGGGCACAGTTGGACGTGGGTACTGCACAGCCGGCACAGGTGAAAAAGCTTGTGCCACTGCCGCAGGCCGTCGAAGTGCCTCGCTGTAGGTCATGATGTAGTGTTGCGGCTGCAGCTCCGGAACAACTGGTGCTGGCTGCACCACTCGACGGATTTCATCCCGTGCCACGTCCGACAGGGCGGCGACGCTGGCCTGTGGAGCTTCGAAGCGGAGTTTCGCGAGTTCTTCGCGAACGATGCTCCTTACAAGGTCTCGAAGATCTTCAGGAGGCAGCGTCGTAGGCGTGCAGGTTTGAGCGGCTGCCATACTAGCCTGCCGGCCGTACTGTGCACCGCGTTCCTGCAAGGAGCGTTCCATGCTCACTGCCTCCTTCGTAAAATCGGCCACTGTTCTTGGAGGGTCGCGGACAAGTCCAGCAAACAGCTGCTCCTTAACGCCCCGCATCAGGTGCCGCACTTTCTTTGCTTCGGCCATAGCAGGGTCGGCTCGACTGAAGAGGCGCATCATGTCCTCAACGAACATGGTGACGCTCTCATTAGGCTGCTGCGATCTCCAGTGCAGAGCGACTTCCGCCTTCTCTTTTCGTTCACTGCTGCCGAATGTCGCCAGCAGCTCGCGACGAAAAACCTCCCAGGTGGCAAAAGAGGACTCGTGGTTCTCGAACCAGATCTTTGCCGAGTCCTCTAGCGCGAAGTAAACGTTCCTCAGCTTGCGCTCACCGTCCCACTGGTTGGAGGCTGCCACACGGTCGAAACTGGCCAACCAGTCTTCAACATCCTCGTACCTGTCACCTTGGAACGTCGGCGGTGACCTGGGCGCGTGAAGTACGAAGGGAGTGTCAGCTCCAAAATGTTGAGTGGTCTGGCTAGCTGTGGTTGATGTCATATCTCTTGCCGGTTTTGTCAGGCCGCTGAACTCTGGCTGTAGGCCTCGCAGGCGGCGGCTCGCTTTCTGGACGGGGGTTGTGTCCACGCACTGAGGGCTGGCTTCAAAGGTGTCTTCAGAGTCAGTGTACATGGAACGATACCCAGCCGGCTCCACCAAATATGTCACGGCTATACAGTCGGGACAGCCAGGTCACGTTTTACTGAACAGCGCCAGGTAGCAGCGAACTCCCGAGCGGAACCCGAAGAAGAGACGACGAAGAAGCCCCGCCCGCCACCATGGCTAAGGCTAGCCAGAAATGGCGGTTGAGACAGTTCGGCCAGGAGACGGTGCCACGAGAATGTCCAGGAATGTGGCAATATATATAAGGGATAACAAAATCTTCAAGGCAACTTATTAAAAATATAAGAAGTTGGGGAAGTCACATTGAAAAACTTAACAGGTTTATTCCTCGCACTCTCTTCCCCAACTTCTTATATATATATATATATATATATATATATGCTTCTGCTTTTCTAATCAATTACCTTTAAGCGATAACCTATTCAGTAATATTCTAAATCGAACAACAGCACAAAATAAATAAATAAATTAAAAATCCCCTGTGCCCCTTGGTTTCTGTGGCTGTTTGCTTCTTTCATACTTATAACGAGCCCCTCATTCCAGTTTCCTTGTCTGCTTAATTGCTTAAAGAGGGCCTCGGTTCTGGCAGCCTTGATGCCTTAGGAAGTATAAGAGGGTTCTCACACAGCTTCCACTCTCGCCGTTCGATGACGTTCTACGTCACATCAGCGGTAACTCAGGACGTGCTACGTCCGGCGCTTGAGAACGTGGGTGGCGCTGGTGAACACTCCCAAGGTTAGGTTATTTGTAAACATAAATACCACCGAAAGCAGAAGGTTTGACAGCCGTCGCTGTAGCTCAGTGGTAGAGCACCGGACGCGTAATTCGGAGGTCGTGGGTTCGGATCCCACCGGCGGCATGTGGTTGTTTTTTCTTCGGGTTTTCTAATCAATTACCTTTAAGCGATAACATATTCAGTAACATTCTAAATCGAACAACAGCACAAAATAAATAAATAAATTAAAAATCCCCAGTGCCCCTTGGTTTCTGTGGCTGTTTGCTTCTTTCATACTTATAACGAGCCCCTCATTCCAGTTTCCTTGTCTGCTTAATTGCTTAAAGAGGGCCTCGGTTCTGGCAGCCTTGATGCCTTAGGAAGCATAAGAGGGTTCTCACACAGCTTCCACCCTCGCCGTTTCTGACGTTCTACGTCACATCAGCGGTAACTCAGGACGTGCTACGTCCGCCGCTTGAGAACGTGGGTGGCGCTGGTTTACACTCCCAAGGTTAGGTTATTTGTAAACATAAATACCCCCGAAAGCAGAAGGTTTGACAGCCGTCGGCGTAGCTCAGCGGTAGAGCACCGGACGCGTGATTCGGAGGTCGTGGGTTCGGATCCCACCGGCGGCATGTGGTTGTTTTTTCTTCTGCTTTTCTAATCAATTACCTTTAAGCGATAACATATTCAGTAATATTCTAAATCGAACAACAACACAAAATAAATAAATAAATTAAAAATCCCCTGTGCCCCTTGGTTTCTGTGGCTGTTTGCTTCTTTCATACTTATAACGAGCCCCTCATTCCAGTTTTCTTGTCTGCCTAATCGCTTAAAGAGGGCCTCGGTTCTGGCAGCCTTGATACTCTAGGAAGCATAAGAGGGTTCTCACACAGCTCCACCCTCGCCGTTCGATCACGTTCTACGTCACATCAGCGGTAACTCAGGACGTGCTACGTCCGCCGCTTGAGAACGTGGGTGGCGCTGGTGAACACTCCCAAGGTTAGGTTATTTGTAAACATAAATACCCCCAAAAGCCGAAGGTTTGACAGCCGTCGCGGTAGCTCAGCGGTAGAGCACCGGACGCGTAATTCGGAGGTCGTGGGTTCGGATCCCAGCGGCGGCATGTGGTTGTTTTTTCTTCGGCTTTTCTAATCAATTACCTTTAAGCGATAACATATTGAGTAATATTCTAAATGGAACAACAGCACAAAATAAATAAATAAATTAAAAATCCCCAGTTCCCTTGGTTTCTGTGGCTGTTTGCTTCTTTCATACTTATAACGAGCCCCTCATTCCAGTTTCCTTGTCTGCTTAATTGCTTAAAGAGGGCCTCGGTTCTGGCAGCCTTGATGCCTTAGGAAGCATAAGAGGGTTCTCACAGAGCTTCCACCCTCGCCGTTCGATGACGTTCTACGTCACATCAGCGGTAACTCAGGACGTGCTACGTCCGCCGCTTGAGAACGTGGGTGGCGCTGGTGAACACTCCCAAGGTTAGGTTATTTGTAAACATAAATACCCCCGAAAGCAGAAGGTTTGACAGCCGTCGCCGTAGCTCAGCGGTAGAGCACGGGACGCGTAATTCGGAGGTCGTGGGTTCGGATCCCAGCGGCGGCATGTGGTTGTTTTGTCTTCTGCTTTTCTAATCAATTACCTTTAAGCGATAACATATTCAGTAATATTCTAAATCGAACAACAGCACAAAATAAATAAATAAATGAAAAATCCCCTGTGCCCCTTGGTTTCTGTGGCTGTTGGCTTCTTTCATATATATATATGTATATATATATATATATATATATATATATATATATATATATATAAGATATATATATATATATATATATATATATATATATATATTTATATATATATATATATATATATATATATATATATATATATATATATATATAATGTTACGGGACGGCGGGCCCGCGCACAGAAAGGCACAGAGACTCGGACACAACCGGCCGCGGCGATTCTCTTTCGTTCTGTACCTCTCGCGCTAGCGCCGCGCGCTCTCCCCTCGCGCTCGCCCCGCGCCTCTTCTTTATTTGTATAGCGCAGCGCGCTCTTGGTTAGCGTAGGTCGTATGCCGTTACATCTTTCCACCGGGGGGGGGGGAGAGGGGGAAGATAGAACGCAGTTGGAACACCGCTGGTGTCCCTAGCGCGTGCTTCGCTTTGCAGGCGGCATCGAGTGAGTGAGTGAAAAACATTTATAGCTCGAAAAATCAGATTTTAGGGGTGGGCCGATGTCTTCATGTCTTCGGCCTCTTCATAAGGTCGGCGCCCCTATTCCAGGGCACCGCTGAGTCTTGCTGCTTCGCAGGCGTGCTCCACCAGTGCCCTTTGGGCCGTGAGCTCGCTGCTGGTCAGCAGGCCCTCCCATTGTTCCGCATTCGGGTCATTTAGCTTGTGAAATGCTCTGTTCCGTTCGCATTCCTATGTGATGTGATATAGCGTGGGGGTTGCTCCGCACCACGGACATGTGTACCTGTATTGTGTAGGGAACATCTTATGTAGTATGTATAAATTGTGGAAAGTCCCTGCTTGCAGTCTCCGCCAGCAGACCGCCTCGTGCTGTGTTAATGATGTGTGAGGTGGTGGGTATTTGAATCTCCGCCCTCTGTGGTAGTTCAATATTTCTGCATACGTTGGTTCCACCGTCATGGGGTCCTCCAGGGTTTCTGACTGCCCTGCTCGGCTCGTGATCTCGCGAACTAGGCTGTCTACCCTCGAGTTACCCTCTATCCCGGTGTGTGCCGGTATCCAGAAAATCCTGTGTCTTAAGGCCTTATTTGGAAGCTTTGCTTCGAGGAGGATGCTCAGCGCTTCCTTGCTTATTTTTCGCTGTATGTAGTTCCTGCATGCTGCTTTGGAGTCTGTTAGGATTATGTTGTGTCCCCTTATTGCTTTTGTGTGTGTGCGCCCCCTCCTAACGACCACTCGCATTCCCCTTCTAACGACCACTCGCATCCTCCTCCTAACGACCACTCGCCCCTCGTCGCACGCTGTCGCCAGATGCCCCCCCCCCCCCCCCCCCACGGTGCGCCCCCGCACCCTCCTCCTGTTCTGGGAAGCCACTCCCTCCCGTGGACGCTTCTCCGCTCCCTCCTTTCTTCGGGCGGCCAGTTCGGCTCCTGCCTCGGTCGACGCTGGTCGCACCCTCATCGGCTTTAAATAAACGAAGTCTAAAAGTACCGTGTGCGTCTTTCGCTGCATTCAACACAGCGACCGGACACGACAGTGGCGACGAGAAAGTGGATTCGACCCGCGCTACGCAACGCTATTGACAAGCCATGGCTACGCGAGGGTTTCCCAATCAGATACCAGAGTTCAACGGCTCATCGTGGTCATCGTGGGTTGGACGCCTTCAGTTCTACTTTGAAGCTAACCACATCACAGACCCAGCCTTGAAGAGGGCCAACCTGCTGACGCTGTGCGGGGAGCAGACCTACGATACTGTCTGCGCCCTTATTCAGCCAAGCACACCAGCGGCAGTGTCTTACGACGACATCGTAAAAGCGCTGCAAAAGCACTACGACCCAAGGCCATCCGAGGTCTACAGCCGGGCTCGCTTCCAACGACGAGATCAACTGGGAGGAGAAACTGTGAGCGCCTACGTAGCCGCGCTCAAGAAGCTCGCTGCCGACTGCAATTTTGGAACGCTGTCGACAACAGCTACCGGGCAGGAGGGAGACGCAGCTTCTTCTGCTAACACCACCATGCTTCCCTTGGACGTGATGTTACGCGACAGATATGTGTGCGGACTGAGTGACGAGTCACTGCAGCAGCGCCTGTTCGCTGAGAAGGACCTCACATTCAGCAAAGCTTACGACATCGCCGTTCGAGCGGAGAGCGCCGGTCACCAGCAGAGAGGGATTCGCCGGAACACCGAGCCGGTACACCAGACAAGCAACCAGGTGCGCAAGCCTTCTGTTGTTGTAAAATCGGTCAAAACGCTGCTGGCGGTGTGACGACCAACACAACCCCCAGGGATGTCGATTCCAGTCAGCCACGTGTAATTTTTGCCACAAGCGAGGGCATATCGAAAGAGCATGCATTACGAAACGGAGACTTGCAAAGATAAAGTCACCTTCCCAGCCTAATCACAGCGTCAACGCCTCAGAGAATACGCCGCTATCTGATCTCCATGGAACAACATCAGCAACACCATCTGTGTTGTACGACCTGAACACCATGAATCTCGGCACGCGACCGAAGATTTTTACAGAAGTAAGCGTACATCACCAGCTGATTAAGTTCGAGGTGGACTCCGGCGCAGCCTGTACTCTGATCAGTGAGGACACGTTCCGAACTTCATGGCCATCTGACGCACCCGCCCTGCAATAAGACGACACGCACCTGCGAACGTGGTCAGGGCAGAATCTGCCACTATTGGGCTCTGCCAACGTGCAGGTTAACTACAACGGCCAGACCCATACGCTACCTCTGCTTGTTGTGAAGGGCACAGGATCAAGCCTTCTAGGGAGAAACTGGTTTTCTCCACTAGGCGTGATGATATGCGGCATACACCAGACGCCGAGCCAGAACATGGTTGAGCAACTGCAAGAGAAATACGAAAGAGCATTCTCGGAAGAGATTCCAGGAAACGAAGGGCCCGCGGTCACACTGGAGTTGTTGGACAACGCGCAACCCAAATTTCTGAAGGCCAGGCCGGTGCCGTTTGCTCTCCGAGATTCAGTTGAAAAAGAGTTGGACAAACTGGAGCAGCAAGGTGTCATCGAGCCGACGCAGCATTCCATCAAACTCTCAGCGTACGACTACGCTCTGGTCTACCGCAATGGGAGTAAACATCAAAACGCCGATGCGCTAAGCCGTCTGCCACTAGACGCAACTGTTGACGAACCATTTCCACCAGGAGACGTTCTGATGTTCGAAGCACTGCCAGAACCTCCGCTTACAGCAGGCACAGTTGCAGCATCTACGCAGAAGTGCGCAGCTCTCCGGCTAGTTTACACAGCTGTTCAACAAGGCAACGTGCATAAACTCAAAGGGGACAACTTCGATGCTTACCGCAGGCGAGCTACAGAGTTGAGCACCCATCGCGGCTGCATCATATTTGGGTCCCGAGTTGTGATGCCGAGAGAACTACGCGCACAAGCTATGTCTCTCATCCACGCCGGACATCGGGGCATCGTTGCAATGAAAAAGTGTGCCAGAAGCTACATGTGGTGGCCTGGCATTGACAACGACATCGAAACAGTGGTGCGAGAATGCAAGCCTTGCCAGAGCAGCCGGAGCGCCCCGCCGAAAGCTCCTGTCCCAGAATGGGAAAAGCCAGACACACCATGGCACACACTGCACATTGATTTTGCAGGACCAATTGAGGGCTGCACTTTCCTTGTGGTCGTAGATGCCTACACAAAGTGGCTTGAGATAAGGCAAATGGGACAGACGACTTCGGCAGCAGTCATTGACAACCTCCGATCACTATTTGCAACGTTCGGCCTGCCGCGCAAGGTAGTGTCGGACAACGGAACACCGTTTGTGTCTGCGGAGATCCTCAAGTTTTATCGCGACAACGGGATCTCATCAGTTACATCGGCCCCCTACCACCCAGCGACAAACGGACAAGCCGAGCGCTACGTAGCCGAGCTAAAACGCGCCCTTGAAAGAGATCAGACAGGCTCGCTGCAGCGCCGCCTTGCGCGCTTTCTCTTCAAGCAGCACACGACGGTTCAGAGCACAACAGGCGAGACCCCCTCGAAAATGATGTTCGAGCGTGAAATGCGAACCCAGCTCACAGCCATCCTCCCCGAGCCAAAGGCAGAGACGTTCCGGGAAGAAAAAGCAATTCCGCGCTGCGGCACGCTTAATGAGGGGCAGCGCGTCCTCGCCCGACAGTTTCTGAAAAAGCCAGGCTGGGAGGAAGCTACAATTGTCAGACGCATAGGCCTGCGCTCTTGGCTCGTCAACATACATGGCACAGTAGCACGCCGACATCTCAACCAGCTGCGTAGATTTACGACGCCGTCTGAGAGCTGTCCGCCAGCGGAGAGAACACGTGCACCATCTTCCCACATAGCCTGGCACCTCTTCCCGGAAGAAGAGACTTCGCCCAGGACAGACCTAGGAGACACAGCGAACAACAGCCAGCCTACAAGTGTTTCTCCCCCGAGCGCACAAAGCCAGCGCGCCTCCACGCGTGAGCGCCGACCCCCTGCACGATACCAGGCAACTTTCTAAGGGGGAAGGAAGTGTTGTGTCCCCTTATTGCTTTTGTGTGTGTGCGCCCCCTCCTAACGACCACTCGCATTCCCCTTCTAACGACCACTCGCATCCTCCTCCTAACGACCACTCGCCCCTCGTCGCACGCTGTCGCCAGATGCCCCCCCCCACGGTGCGCCCCCGCACCCTCCTCCTGTTCTGGGAAGCCACTCCCTCCCGTGGACGCTTCTCCGCTCCCTCCTTTCTTCGGGCGGCCAGTTCGGCTCCTGCCTCGGTCGACGCTGGTCGCACCCTCATCGGCTTTAAATAAACGAAGTCTAAAAGTACCGTGTGCGTCTTTCGCTGCATTCAACACAGCGACCGGACACGACAGATTATCAAAGACTTGTTCCTACGGTAACCTTCGGCCGCCGCTAGAGCTACGGCAGCTTCCTCCCCCTCTGTTACCGTACAGTTTCTTAATGTCGCACTGCTAATTGGTTCCCCCATGTGGTCTACCACGGCTGCCGCGACTCGGAACTTTCTGGTCCTGTGGTCCCATGGATAGAGAGCCGCGTCTGTGTATACTGTGTTTTCCATTGTGGCTAGGTTCCGCTTCACATAATCTGCCCTGGCCTGCCTTCTAGCGGCATGGAGGTTGGGATCCATGTTTCTCTGCAGAGGCGTGATGTCTAGCGTCTGGCGGACCTCGTCTTGAATGCTAGCTGTTCTATCTACGATCCCTTCTACATTGTGCCCTAATCTCTTTAGGAGCTTGCGACCGGTTGGCTGTCTTCTGGAGCCTGGCTATTTGCGCACTTAGCTGGGCTTCCGTTAGTTCTTCGAATGTGTTGTTTAGGCCCATTTGTAGCAGCTTTTCATTTGATGTGTTTCTTGGCAGGTGGAGTGCCGTCTTGTACGCCATTCTTAGCAGCGCCTCCGTCTGTTCTTTGTCTTTCTTGGTCATGCGGTGGTATGGCAACGAGTACGTGACTCTGCTGACTATCAGGCTTCTGACGAGCTTGATCGTGTCGCTTTCTTTCATCCCGCTTCTGTTCTGTGATACCCTCTTTATCATGCGGCTTATTTGTTCTGTTGACTTCTTGAGTAGGCTAATTGTGTAGGTACATCTCCTGCTTCCTTGGATCCACATGCTCAGGATGCGTATCATATCCCTTTCTGGTATATTTTGGTCTTCTAACTTTACTGTCAGTTCCTCCTTGGTAGGGTTGGACCCTACCCTAAGAAGTTCGGACTTTTCCGTGGAGCAGGCTAGGCCCCTTTCCCTCACGTACTCTTCTACACACGTTGCTGCTTCTTGCAGTCTTCTTGCTTTTGTCCTAGCGAGCCTCGATTCACCCAGACCGTAATGTCGTCGGCGTACATCGCGTGCTGGATGCCATTGATCTTGCTGAGTCTTCTGGCCAGTCCGATCATTGCAAAGTTAAAAAGCACCGGTGAGATTACGGATCCTTGCGGCGTGCCCTTACGTGGGGTGGTAAAGGTGTCGCTTCGCAGGTCTCCCAATCCCACTGTCGCTGTGCGTTCTGACAGGAAGGATCTTACGTAGTCGTGAGTTCTTCTTCCTTAGTTGGCGTTGTTTAGGCCTTCCATAATGGCCTCGTGGCTAACATTGTCGAAGGCCCCTTTGATGTCCAGGGCCATGATAATGTTTTCGCCAGTTCTAGGTTCCGTGTCTATGATCTCTTCCTTGATCTGCAGCAGGACGTCTTGCGTCGACAGGTTCGCCCGGAAGCCGAACATGCTGTGCGGGTACTGTTCTTCGTCTTCCAGGTATTGTTGAATTCGCCTGGTGACGATTCTCTCGTACAATTTGCCAAGGCACGACGTGAGGGAAATGGGTCTCAGGTTCTCAATCTGAAGCTTCTTGCCGGGTTTGGGTATCATAACCACGACAGCGTGCTTCCACTCCTTCGGCACCACTCCCTCTGCCCACAGCGTGTTGAGGTACGCCGTGAGCTGGTCGATCGCCTCGTCGCTGAGGTTGCGGATCAAGGCGTTCTTGATCTTGTCTGCGCCGGCTGCTGTATTCTTGTTGTCGCGCTTATCGCCGCCTGGACTTCCTTTCTTGTGATCCGCCTGTCCATTGCGGGATTGTCTGCTCCTTGGTACTCCCCGTTGTAGCCCTGGGGGTTGTCCTTGCCGTAGCATTTGATGCGGACCGCTTCTAGCAGTTCTTCGTCCGATCCTTCGTACTGGTAGGCCAATTTATGAATTGCCTTGCCACTTTCTGCTTTTGTCTTGGTTGGGTCCATGAGGGCCTTGAGTATGCGCCACGTCTTGGCCGTGCTGAGCGTGCCGTTCAGTGAGCTGCTGAACTGCTGCCATCCCTGCCTGGCCAGTTGCGTCGCATACTCCTCTGCCTTCATCGTGATTTCCGCAATCTTCTTTTTGAGTTTTCTGTTTAGCTTTTGTTTTTTCCAGCGTTTGGTGAGCCCGCGTCTTGCCTCCCATAGCCCGAGTAGCCGCCTGTCCACCTCCGGTGCTAGTTCTGTTCTATCCATTTCCTTTGTATAGAGTTCTTGTATTTGTTTCAGCTGTTGACTCCACTCCTCTATGGAAGTGATTTCCCCTTTTAGCCGTTCGCTGTGCTTGCGGAAGGCGTCCCAGTTGGTAAGGTGGGCCGTTCCGATCTTCTTCTTTACGTTGTCTGCTTCGATTGCCGTTCTTAGAATGTAGTGGTCACTGCCAAGGTCTGGCCGCATCGAACTCGTCCCGATGAGCCCGGGCTGAGGTTCTTCGCACCGGCGCAGCTTGACGTGCGACGGCATTTGTATTAGCTTTTGCGGCTTCGTGTTAGCCCGCGGAAGCGCCGCGCCGCGCTTGCCCTCGTCTAGTCGTCCTGTAGGCGATGGGGTGGCTTCGATGTGCCCAGTCGGGACGGGCACACCGCGGAACTTGGGATTGCGTTCACGGCACAGCGCTCCACTTATGGGGCGGCATTCCGGTAGGGAGGCCTGGTGCTGGTATGGGAGGGCGGCCCTAGGGAGGACGTGGAAGCCAAGTCGGGATCACGGTGGGTGCCGGAGACATAGCGCATCATGTTGGAGACATGTTCGGGAAAAATGTGGTGCACACCGCGTGGTCGAAGCTCGGGGAGGTCTAGGCGGTACGTAACGGGTCCGAGCCGTGCAACGACACGGTAAGGGTCGCGGTATCGGGGCAAGAGCTTCGCGGCACGGCCAGTCGCGCGGATGGTGCGGCGAACGAGGACCAAGTCACCGGACCGGAATGAGGGATGTGGTGGTGCTGCAGCATTGGCCACTTGCGCACGCGCATGGGCCGTGAGAAGGTTGCGCTGAGCGTCGAGGCGGGCGGAACGAAGTCGTTGGGCGCAGTCAGTCGGTGACGCAGTAGTATGGCGAAGGCCAACTGCGCGTCGAGAGGGATGGAGGGCGTTCTGCCATAGACGACTGAGAACGGCGTGACATGCGTTGTTTCTTGAGCCGCAGTGTTGAGTGCAAAAGCTGCAGTAGAAACAAAACGATCCCAGTTTGTGTGGGACGGAGCGACGTAGGAGGCGAGTATATCCGTAAGGGTGCGGTTGACACGCTCCACGAGGCCATTGCACTGGGGATGATTGACGGATGTAGTGGAATGCGCAATGCCGAAGGAGCGGAGGGCACGCTCAAATTCTCGGGACATAAAGCAGCTCCCGCGGTCCGTGATGAGGCGTTGTGGCACACCATGCCGAAGAACAAGATGTTGTTCCACAAACAAGACGGCATGAGCGGACGACGTGTCGAGAACGGGCAGTGCTTCGACCCACTTGGAGAAGTAGTCGACCGCAACCAGAATATCCCGGTTGCCGGCGCGTGTCTTCGGGAACGGGCCCAAATGATCCAGTCCAACCAGTTCGAAAAGGTGAACTCGAAGGTTCGAAGGTGAAAGGCCGTTAATATATATATATATATATATATATATATATATATTGAATGTTTTGAGCGCTTCCCACATTTTGCAACAGACCAGTTACCATGGCCCCGCCTTCAGGTGTTAGCCGTGAGATCCAATGCTGGCTTTTCTAGTACGGGCAGATGTGTGTGGAAGACCTACGTTGGCCGAAATTCCAGCACTGCTCCTAAATATGAGTCCTGCCGCACAAAAGGAATTTCGCACACCAGGGCGACCGCCTCCTAAGGAAATCGAAACTCCCGCCATGAGCAGCGGCAAAAATAAAAAAAAGTCACACCGAAGCCAATCCAGTCCAAATACAAAGTCGTCAGCAGCGGCGCCATGTTGGTTTTGTTGACTGATGGCGTTTAGGAGGTAGAATCAACAGGAAAATGGCGCAAAAGACGTGGACAAAAGAGACAAACACGACAGGACCAGCGCAAACTTACAACTGAATTTTATTTCGCACCAAACCCGCCTTTATGTAGGCCAACACGCCCTAGCATCCGTGTAATCACGCACAGGCAGTAGAAAAGATAACTGTAAGATATCTAGCACATGAAGCGCAATAGCAACCACGTAACATACTATCATGGCTAAAAAAAAAACCAAAAAAAGTATAGCAAACAACACTAAAACGGTCATGACCAAGCAACTCTTCAACACCAAAAACGATACACACTCATGAGTGATACCAGATGACCAACAAGAAACGTGGAAAAAAGGTGAAGAATGAAGCGTTAAGACCAAAACAGTGTCAAAGGTAAAAAAAGGTTGAAATGGATGAAGAGTGCAAACCTTAAAAATTGGAAACCAAAAACCAGCAGCCACATGAAAGATAACCGATGACCAACCAGAAAAAAGATGGACGCGAAGCTGAGACAAAAGTCGGCGTCAAAAGTATAAAAACGAGAAAAAAATTGCAAACGAACAACCAGCAGCCATATGAATGATAACCGATGACCAACAAGAAACATGAAAAAGGATGAATGCGGAGCTCAGACCAAGGTCAGCGTCAAAGGTGTAAAAAACGAGAACAAAAACCGGCACAAAAACCGCACATCGTCAAAGAAATCGTCAAAAATTGCAACCAATGCCAAAGGAAAGCGTGCACAACAAACCAAAACGAAGCGCCTACAGAAAACTTTCTAGAAAAGTGTACTCCTCGTTGCTAAGCGTAATGGATGGCTTGCTGACGCATCTGCTCCCTTCTTTTCTGATGTAGAAGGCTTCGACCACCTCTCTCTCAAATCTGTCCTTCCCACTCCTCAAAAAAATAGTTTTCTCGAACTCCGGACGGCAACCCCTGCAGGCTTTGCAATGATCCACTAGAAAGCTTCCTTCGTTATTCCGCAGATTCCGGCAGTGCTCGCTGGCTCGCTCATTAAAACATCGACCGGTTTGGCCAATGTAGCTGAGCCCGCAACTTAATGGAATCTGGTAAACAACCCGCGTCCTGCACCGTGTGAACTTGTTTTGATGTTTCACAGTACAAGCCGGTTGTTTTTTCCCGTTAGTCATTGCGCAAAGCTTAGCCTCGGCTTCGGGAGGTGGTGGGTTCGACTCCCGCCACCGGCCGGGTACCCACCGGTTTTCTCAAAATGGGTACAAGCTATGGCCCGGCCTGGTGCTCGGCTTACTAGGGCTACATTGCTTGGGAAAGGAGCCTGCGCCTTCAATTCCCGTCACTGTGGGCAGAGAGTCGTGTAGACAAAGTAAAAAGGGCCACAAATTGGGCTTATGCCGCACGAGGCGGACTTATGGTTGCTTGGCAGGGGAACTTATCACTCATCCGCCAAGGCAACTGTTTGGTCTAAGACCCTTTTCCCAAGCATTTCACCCTAGAAGAGCCGAGCACCAGGCCAGGGGAAATCTTGTACCCATTAAAGAAACCGGTGGGTACCCGGCGGCACTGGGGATCGAACCCAGCACCTCCCGAATGTGAGGCGGATGCTCTACCACAAGGCCACGCTTCCTGTTGAATCATGAACCAACTAGCCCAAACTAGAGTTCTTCTTTAGGAGGTAGTTTTTTCTTGTTGTTGTTGCGGATTGTGTGGCGTTTTCGTGCTGTGGTTCCTCGAATGTGCTACAAAATTGGTGTGCGACCTGCTCGCTTCGAAAGACCTTCTGAAGTACCTGAAGTTCTTCTGAAGGTATTGGACGTCGTATTGCGTACTGCACCACGCCGTGACAATGCCGGCATCAACGGGGAAGAAAGAACCAAATTGTGTGATTGCTTACGAATGTGAGTATAGTTCTTGAAATTAGTTTCTAAAATGTTGTGCTGAGGTGCGTGAAGTGGTGTAAATGTGACTCGCTGTTATCTGACAAATTCTTCGAAGTGGAGTAAAAGTTTGAGTTCGATGCAACGGCTTCCGCAAGTGCGCTATTTTCGAGTGACCGCGAGCCAGTCACACAGCCACAGAAATCGTCGCGTCGCGCCTACAACTTCCTCTCCGCTGCGAAGACGTTGTGACATGGAGTACAGTTGCATGTTTTAAGGCGAAAGCCTTTAATGTCTCATCGTTGTAAGCAGCAGTTGTCGACAGAAATGTCACGCTTTTCAGTTGGTCGAAACGGCCGTGACGTCACAGTGCGCGAATTTTAAACGGGGCCAATTGTACTTTGGCTAGTACCCAGGCAACCAATTGAAGGGATCGTATAGTGATGCTCCAAGTAAGTGGGACTGAGCTTAGTTCATTGCTTAATTACTCAATTACCCTAATTAACTTTTCTAGTCAGGCCATATAAATAAATAAAACCGAGTAAGAAATTGGTCGAGCTCGGGAAACGAACCCCGGTCTTCGGAGTGCGATACGAGCATGCTATCCACTGCGCCATGCCAGCTCGATGGTTTGGGAAGAACAAAGGTGCGTCTAGTGAATACGGTGTCTTCCCTCACTCGATCCCCCTCCCTTCCCTTCCGGCGAGGTTTAGGTGTCCACCGAGATATGAGGGACAGATACATTTCCTTTCCTCAAAAACCAATTTACCGACGAGCGAGGCATAGAACCGAATGGGCGATGGCGTTCTATGGACTCGTGGAAGCGTTGCAAGACGCTGTCGCGTTCCACTCTTAGAGACGAAGCTTAACATCTTAACCACACATCAGTGACCGCACTTTAGGTAAAAAAAAGTGCCCATCTGAGTTTTGACGGGTGTCCACCGAGATATGTGAGACAGTTACTACCTAATTTCCTTTCCTCAAATACAATTTTAATTTTCTTCATTACGGGACATCTTTGTCTTTCTTCTTCCACTCCCACTTCCTCCCTTCCTCTATGGTGCGGTTCAGGTGTCCACCGAGATGTGCGCCATTTCCTTTCCTCAAAAAGCGTTCAAAGGGCAAGGCATCGCGCCGAACGGGTGGTGGCGTTCTGTGGACTCCCTGGCAGCGCTACAACACGCTGTCGCGTTCCACTCCTAAAGGCGAAGCTTAAGCGTCATTAATTAGCAGTTAATTAGTATTCAGGCACAAATCAGTAATTAACCATTAATTAGTGATTTGTCGTCACTTAGTAATTAGTACTCAATTACATTTGACGCCACCAGTGCCACAGAAGCAGTCATAGTGGTGCGGAAAACGCTTTCGCCTCTACGCACTTTAGACAGTCAAAGTGCCCCCTGAATGTTTAATCTCATGATATCGTTGTGCTCATTATTGCGATCAATGGGACGAACTAGCGGAAATCACTGCGTTGGAACGAGGTATGCTTCTCAGTGGTAGTGGCTCCCGGCATTTAGTTTTTCGTGCATTTTTTGTGCGTTTTTCGTCCGTTTTTCGGGCATTTAGTTTTAGTGCTTGTATGTTTATGTGTGCGTGTGTAGAGGGTATAATTCTAAGCTGAACAAAACATGGTCTGCCCAATCCACTTTACAAATACTCGCAGTACTCAGGCAGTTCAGTGCCTAGAAGGGGAATGACGATGTAGCTACAACTGCCTTGAGCTGCGCACGTCAAATGCTCAAGGAATGTTGCCGATGAGTTTCGCCGCCAAAATAGCTTTTGGTAATCCCTTTCCGGTGTTGTTCGTTCATAGAGAGCGTTAAGCATTTTGTAGGCGCTGGCTTTGGTTGACTGTTTTTTTTTTTTTGACACCAAGCACGCTTCGAACTGGTGCAATAATGAATTGCACACTTTCGGCTGTACCATGGCAAGCTGCTCATAATGTTTTCGACTATGCTGTGAAATAAATTTATTTTGAAGGACTTTACGGTGAAGCATGCGGTTTCTCCAGAGTTCTTCAAAGAGAGAAGTACTGAGGCTTGGATTTCGCCAAGATGTGTTGTTGGCGTTCCCACTTGGACTATAGCGTCATGCCGTGAAAAGCTTACTATTTGACATTGTGTTTTGTTATGTCTGCGGTATTGGTGCTGATTCATTATCCTGGTTATAATTTCACTGCTTTTATGCAGCAACTGGAATATAGCTTTATTGGTCTCTCTACCAGAGTGCTAGAGATATGGTGAGTTTTTAATGTATGTAACTGAGCAGAGTCATTTAATTGGATGCAATGGAATATACGGGCTAGGAGTTTAAAATAGTTATGTTACATTGTTAATGACCTACTCTCTTTCTAGACCTATTTCAGCAGTGTCATTCCACCATTAGTAAAGTAGGAAAGCGAAAAGTTTTCTAAATGCAGCAGGATCAGAATCCATCCCTTCGCTTAACGAAGGGGTCTTCGGCATCACCTACTTGTCAGATGTTTGGTGAGTGAAATTACAGTGTTTGATTCGCCAGTCTGAGAGACTCGGATGTAGACGCTTTGTGCTGCCTGTGAGCTACTGAGGTCGAGTGACAGCGGTTCTCAGTTTTCACTACATCTAATTTAGTTACTGCAATTAATCAGTTACTTGTAAAACCCAGAATACAGGTGAATTCCTTCTCTAAAAACAAGTGATTGTAAATGCCAGTGCACTACAGTGGCAATAAATATTGTTATGCATTTGATGAATGCTGTTACAAGCTAATGTGATAGTTATTCATTCTCCTGAAATATTCTAGTCTCGCAGGAGTGTCAGTCACAGCTGGATGGTGTTTACAGCTCTTTTCTAAGGGTACAATGCATTTATTTTGAAATCATACTTTCTGTATTGTGCTGTTAAAGTCTTTTGAAAGCTAGATCACTAGAGTGCTACTGCTTGTAGATACTGATCTGGTTGATGCTTTTCTTTGCATTAGTGGGGAAGCAGTTGTGTGCTAGGTCCCACTTATGATTTTTTTCTTCGGCCTATACGCAGACATCTGGGTACTTCATATCGGCAAGCATGGGTGGTGCCTACCTGACACCTCCTCATCTGTGTACAGACAAGAATGGTGCAACTAATAATCTACCGGCCAGGTCACATCACTGGCTTACTGCATGTCATCAGCACATTTTATGAAAGGAAATGCTGGTATCTATGCAATTGAATTATGGTACTGCGGGATATGCACAATGAAGACCACATTAAAAGTGTAGCTGGAAGTGCCGATATGAACCAACAGCTGCTTCCTTTTGACCAATTTCTTTCAGAATAAGGCACTCAATTAAAACATGAATTCTAAACTAAATATGCTTATACCAGCATAGTTAGAAAGTCATGCCTTGTATCAAGCGTTTGCATATTTTAAATTCGTGCTTTCGGTTGGTTTTTATTATCCCATCACATTTATCCTCCTTACTATTTAGTACAAAGGAATGAAACGCGAATGAAATAAATTGGTTTTCGAAATATTTGTGTTGTTTCCCTTCTAAACAGGATATACCTCTTCTTGTTTTTCTTTTTGTTCACTTGATTACTACACCATATCATAGCTTTCTTTAACAGTTAGTTTTGCAGCCTGCTTCTGATGGTCTCTTAGATTGTGGGAAGCAAGCTGCCCATTCTGAATCCAGGCAGCACTTAAACCCAGCTCAGGAAAGCATATGCATAGGTATAATATTAGCTGCCTGTGGACAGCAGCAGATGAGTGAGGAAAGGGGGCTGTAACAGATGACATCCATACCTTATGTTGTAACCGAACAAGGATTATTGAGCAGCCAACTGCCAAGCATCCAATTCTGGCCGCCCTCTATTCCCTACGGTTCGATCAAGTTGTACATGTGAAACAATGTAGGAAAGTACAAGTGACAGATATGTAATACAAAAAAGCAGTCTTTTTGTTGCCACAGTCAGGGATTTAATGTACAGCTTTTTTGTGGTTAAAAGCGGGTAGTGAAAACCAGTCTGAATTGAAATGCCAACATAGCCACGCCCTTGTAGGAAGCAGTAATATGCATGATGGTTACGTGGCTCATTATTGCTCAGAATGGTCATAAAGTACTCCTTGAAATTTTCATTCTGATGAGACGATTTTCAGTCATTAGAGTAAAAAAGAATATTGTACCCTTCCTTTTTTCATTCCTGTACTTTTTGTCTTCCTCGAATCAACAGTTTATTCCTGCTTAAAGAAGCACAGACACCTACCATTTGGGTGCGTGTTTTCTGCTTCGTAAAGACGCGTAAGGCAATATTATACATGGATTATCATGTGGTATTCTAGTATGCCCACAAAATAATTTACAGTTGAAATTCTTTCTCGTGCTGTTTCGGTTTCAACAGCTGAAGGATGACTGTGACATCAAAGTGTGCATATAGGTCTCCCGAGACATGAAGAAACAGTGATATGATCACTGCTTTGTCCTTTTAATTCGCTACAATGCTAAAGCCAGGCAGTCTCAACAGCCGCAATAACAACAAAAGTACGAGCAGCGGTTTGCTGTTTTTTCCTGGCTCATGTGACCTATAAGGGCACGTTAACATTACATTCGTTGTTTGGCTGTTGAAACCGAACATCATGACAGAAAAATTCAGTTATAAATACTTTATAGGTTGCTCCTTACTACCACCCGGTGATTCGTGCATAGTAGTGTGTTCCACATCACTGTGCTGAAGAAAGCATGTCACTAAAATTAAGTGCGTGTATGCTTTAACAACAGGCAGCTTAATTCTGGACAGTAGATCTCACATGTGCTCTTCAAAACAATCGTGACTCCTTCATCACGTTCCCTCTCTTGTGCCTACAGTCCTTGGGACAGCTCTAAATGATATCGTCTCAGAATGCTGCATAAAGGTACACAGTGCTTTCTAACTTTTAATTCTCAGAGAGTGAACATTCAGCTAGCCTTTTGCTGCGGCTCCGGCTAGCATTGTGTACCTTATGTAGGGCATAATTGAATAAAAATTAAGCCAGGCTCAAACTCAGAGGTATCGTAGGCAGAAGGCTAGGCAGTATTTATTGGAGTCGGTACACCATTGTTTTTTGTGAAAACATGCTCTCTTTGAAGTGTGATATTTGTTGCACATGTGGTCCAGAAAATAACTGTATCTGAAATTACTCGATTGTCTCGAAATAAAATGTGCTGGTACTTCTCATGTGCCATGTCTCCTATCAATTTGATCATAAATGCTGCTAATTACTAAGGCTCGCCAAGAGCCGCAAACATTAAATTCCATAAGGTGCTGCAAAAGTTGCTAAGGGAAATAAAGTCAGTTGATTGCATGTCATGTTGTCGCAAATCGGGGTGACGCGTCCCCGACTGCTGAAGGGGAACGCTTTCGCGTGCAGGTTCGAAGAAGAAAACAGATGAATCAAACAAAACAAAACAAAGCCATGTTTATATTTTAAAGGAAAGGAGCCAATATAAGAAGTGAAAACACCAAGGAAAACAAACACTAGGCACGCGTAAAACACAACAGATAAAAAGGAGAGAGAGTTCACCGGATACAAAGCGTCCCAGGTGGAGCGGGAATGCCTTGCAAGTAGCAAGACGCGGGTTGTCGACTAGTGATGCGTCGCTGGCGTTATGTCCAGGAAACGGTGGTAGAGCACCAGGAGGTGATGAACGGAGATGGACACGGGAGACGCTATCGTACTCCTGTCAGTCGCCCCTAAGAACTGGGCACCTGCCGCAGAAAAACCGTAGCCAGGCCCCGTCAACGGCGTCCCGATACACCGTAGGCCTATTCAGATCATCCGAGGAAGCCGTGGCAGCAAAGTGGCGATTGCAGTAGGCCTGCGTCGTTGATTCAATGGAAGTACACGGCAGCACAGACCCGAAGTCTGACGGCTGCCACCTCCACGCTTGAATGAGGCTCAATGGTATTGCGTCGATGATCCAAGGGAATCACCGGCAGCTCTGACCCAACGTCCGACAGCTGCCACTTCCACGCTTGAATGACCAGACTTGTGGTGCGGTGTCTTCCTCTACGCCTCGGTTCGCTGACACGTCGGCTATCCACTCCTCGTACCTGCCTCGCGCACGCCATTCGCACGCGCACACGCGCAACGCGGGGCTGGCACGCACGGCGCTCCGAGGTCCGACGCACCACTGCCGACAAGCAGCGTTCCGAAAAAGCCCTCGACAGATTGGTGTGCATATCACACATGTGCTGTTGCTCTGTATGATTTCGATTGGTTTGGTTTATGGGGTTTAACGTGCTAAAGCGACTAAAGCTATGAGAGACGCCGTAGAGGATGGCGCCGGAAATTTCGACCGCCTGGGGTTCCTTAACGTGCAATGACATCGCACAGTACATGGGCCTCTAGAATTTCTCCGCCAAAGAAATTCAACCGCCGCGGCCGGGATCGAACCCGTGTCTTTCGGGTCAGCAGCCGAGCACCATAACCACTCAGCCACCGCGGCGGCGCTCTCTTTGATTTCTTGCATGCTTACAGCAATAAGAGTGGTTGCATCATACATGTTACATTGTGCATGCTGGGCTTCTATAGGCATGCGGTGCCCAATTAGTTGTTGGATCTCATTGCTCAAATCTTATACAATGGTAAAGGCATCATATTGCAATGGAATTAATGTATTTCAATGTATTTGAATAAAATTTCATGAACTAGTTCAAAAGAAAGTTGTTACAGTATTTCTTTTAAAGGACATTAGCCGTGTTCCTATAACAATGCAGTGGCCAATTATTGAAACACTGTACCGTAATTCTTTACAGATGCAAAAGCAGCACATTACAGTGAAATGAGTGCCCTCAAAAGAGTTTCTAAACAGACTCTCAAGGAGTTTCTAAAGCAAGTCATTACAGTGTTTCGTTTGAAGGATGTTAGCCGTGTTCCTATAACCATGGGGTGGCCAATTAGTTATTGAAATACTAAACCCAAATTCTATACAGATTCAAAAGCACCACGCTACAATGAAATGAGCACACTCAAACCAATTTCCCAACAATTTCTCAAGGAGTTTGTAAAGCAAGTTTTTACACTGTTTCTTTTAAAGGACATTAGGCAGGTTTCTATAGCACTGGGGTGGCCACCCCAGTGCTATAGAAACCTGCCTAATGTCCTTTAAAAGAAAGTGTAAAAACTTGCTTTACACCCCAGTAGCGCAAGGTGGCGGTTCCATGTGGGTCCGACATTGGCAATGAGGGCTGGTGGCTGCCCGCAATATACCCACATAGGTCCCCCGGGGGTGCAGTGCTGGCACAAAACGCTGGGGCTGCCCGCTTCGTGCCTGAATGGGACCCTGGTCGGCTAGGCATGGGCTTAAACAGACTGGGCAGCCCACCTAGGTCCTATCGCAAATACATGCCGGCTAAGATGCGGGCTCTATTATGGTGAAGCGCGGGTAGCCCCAAAAGGGGCTGCCCGTACACCACCCTGAGCGAGCCGCACTGTTTTTGTGTGGGCAAAGAGCCATTATTCCCGACTTCAGTCTACATGGGTCCCGCGTGGGAAATACAGGGTGTTACGTCTCGCCTTCGTCCTGGGGAAGACAACGACATGGCAGCAGCGAAACGCCGACAAACCCCGAGACGCGCGCTGGGTGAGCGCCTGGATTGCCACGGAAGCCGCGTCCGTCTGCCCGGTTGAGCGAGCGTTTCCCCTACACCGACTGTGAACGCGCGTTCGTAATGCGCGAGAACGCCGCTCGTGGACATTCCGGCGTCTGCGCTACGGTGATGGCATCGTTGCCCCCTCTCCCAGCGCGTGACGGCGGTGTGATCTCTCGGGAGTGAGTGAGTGCGTGTGTGTCTGTGAGTGGTGCCAGTGAGAACTTCCTTCCCCTGCAGGCCCGGCCCCCATCTAGGGACCCTAGGGAAGGGGACTCTTTAAAACCTCAGCAGTGGCACGGCCGAGGAGCTCTTTGTCATCGAATGATCTCCTGATGAGCTGTCGTGATGCAGTGTTCCTGCAGCTCACTTGTAAATATTTAAATTCCTGTATAAAGTCCTCTCTCATTGTCTTTTTCCAGCAGCCTCGTCTTCGACGTCCCTCATTCCCTCTCCGGCACACGACCATGCTACCTCGTATGTAACAAACTGGTGGCAGCGGTGGGATGCGAAACATCGGACGCCAGCGGATAGTTGCGGACAACGGGACGCTGAGCAGCAGAACGGCGAGTCGGTGGCAGTGCAACAGACCTTTGTGATGACTGGTTGCCTGCAGCGGAACGACTGTGCTGGATTCTTGGCTGCGAGGTTTGGTGAGTGCGGGACTTTCTTCTGCTGAGTTTTGCCAGGCTTTTGTTAGTGTCAGAAACAGAGCTGGTAACTGGGTTGTCGTTGCTGCTGGGTTAGTTGCAGCAAGACAATAGTGGGCAGTAGAGAAGGCAGCACTCAGAGCTGCCATGGATTTGAAGACGGTGCGCAAACCAAAGTTACTGGAGCTTGCGAAAGAGTTGGGTCTTGAGGTATCAGACAAACTCAGAAAACCAGAACTGCTGAAGGCTATTCTTGCGTTAGAGGCTGAAGATGACGAGCTTGCGGAATGCCTTGAGACCATTGAGGAGAGGGAATTGGCAAAAAGAGAACAAGAGGAACTTGAACGTAAAGAAAAACAAGAGAAAGAGGAACGCGAACGTAAAGAAAAACAAGAGAAAGAGGAACGCGAGCGTCAATACGCTTTGGAAATGAAGCGTCTCGACATAGAGATGGAATGTGAAAGAGAGCTGCGGGAACAGGAATACGAAAGAGAGATGCGGGAACTCACGTGTGAACTTAATGCGATCAGAGGAATGAGTTTGTGATCTCGTTTAAGTGTTCTTAGAAAAGGCGAAAATTTCACAGCTTTTCTAGAAAATTTTGAAAGAATTTGCATGGAGGAGCAGCTAGACGAGGATTATTGGCCAATTGTGTTGATGGGATTCCTCCCATGTGAACCTTGTAATGTCTGGGCGAGGTTGTCTGACGAGGATGCCCACAACTATGCGATAACCAAAAGTGCGCTCCTCCGATACTTTCGAATTCCCGCGGAGGCCAAATGGACGGTGGTAAGTTACACCGCGATAGTGTCAGGGACCGAGTTAGAAGCTCCGCTCAGTCGCCGGATGACACGAGTGTTGTGCAGAAGTGGCGGCATAGGACAGGTTTGGTCCAGGAAAGAAAGGCCACTTCGGCAGCGAGGACTGATGAGTTCGGTCGAAAAGCTAGCGAAGAGTGCAGATCCACAAGCCGTGAGGGCTCGGGGGATAATGTAGGCACTAAGGCTAGTAATGAGGAAGAGTGCAGATCCGCCAGCCGTGAGGGCTCGTGCGGTAATGTAGGCACTGCTAGAAATCAGGAAAGGGGCAATGCGTTGGTTTTGAGCCCAGAGAAGCATGCACTTTGTGGGTTTCTAAGTGGACACAGGCCACCACCCACCGCGGGTTCGAGCTTCGCGCGAGCCAAGGGCCCCGATCAGCCGTCACCACACACACACTGGGACACCGTTGCAGCGCACTCAACCTCCGCTGGGAGGAGAGCGATTCGCCGCAAAGAAAATAGGCCTCCAAGTTCACAAAGGAGACGTTTATTCACATCGTCCTCTAGCTGATACACACACACTCAATAGTCACCCCGTCCCGGGGGCGCGCGAGGAGCAAGGCTCCGCTGCGCGCACGAAGCGACTCGAGTAATGCGCACCGCTAGCACGCCGCTGCAGGAGAATGTCCCCGCGGCAGTGCTGTGATCTCTCTCTCGTGTCGACCGTTGGGCCGGTTGCGAGAGAGAGTGGGCAATCAACACAAGGTACGCCTGTCGGAGGTCGCTGGACCCCGCTGGACAGGCTCGAGCCGCTGCAGGTCAGAGGACACGTGCGGGCGAGCTCGAGTAAGCACTGGTCCGAACGGCAAAGGCCGGCACGGACAAAACAGTAGCGTACGCACCTTACGCTGTCTCGGAGGGATCTCTCTCTCTCTCTGGGCCCCGCTCGGACGGTCGCGCGGTGCGCGGCCGCCCAGCGGATCCCGACTTCCCGCCAAAAGGCGCCAATGGCAAAGGCCCTTGGGGAGCCGGGGCGGAGCTGTGGCTAAATGACAGTGATTAGTCACCCAGCCGCCTCTCCACCGCCTGAGGCGGGAGCAAGGGAAAGAGGAGAAACAACGCGGGAGGCCGGAACAGCCGCGCAAAGGCGACGGCGGAAAGCCAGCATTCCCACATCCCCCTCTCCTTAAATGCCCTCCTACCCATCGGCAAAGCACGCGGCCAAAATAAAGAAATCTATACACAAAAAAAATAAGCTACACTTCGATTCCAAAATAAAGAAATGAATACACAAAAAAAAGCTAGCTACACTTCAGTTCCAAAATAAAGAAATGAATACACAAAAAAACTAGATACACTTCAGTTCCAGCCACAACAACGTAAGAGAAAAACAAAGGAAAAACAAGGCAAACAACACTTGCATACGCTTCAGTAAATCAAAACAGCTTGCAGATTATATACACGGTACACAAGAAGATGTGAATACAACTGTACAACTATGTTACAGGTGGATGCCAGCCTCAAAGTTCGGTGGCGCGGCCCAGTGGGCCTGTCGGCGACTCACCGCTCGCAGACTTCAAGTTGAACAGGTTGGGAGGGCCAACGACTGATGGCGGTCTTCTTTCCGTTGATGTAGGGTGCGTTGATGACGACGGGGCCGCGGCAGAGCACTGACCTCGCGCCCTTGGACACGACATCACGTTCGGGCACAAGAAAGTTAGTGCACCCCTTTCACGCCGGCTGAAACGGGCGAGGACGTTCGGCGGCGTCCAGATGTGTAACCTTGTCCACAGCGAGGGGTCCTTCTCATCCTCGCGCTCACGCAGAAGGACACAACGGCACAACTCACAGGCGTCTCCTTGGCTCATGGTTACGCGCGCACACAGCCACAGCCACAAACACGCATACACCGGCACGTGCGCGGACGCTGGTCGGCGACAACGATCCTCCCATCAGAAGCGTCCAGAGGCGCCGCGGCGAGGGTCAAAGGGTGCACTTTCCGCCCCCCCATCGCCCCAAACGCCCCGCCAACTTCCCCTCCATACGGGCCGCACAAAACTCGCACCGCGACACACGGCTCCTTAACGAGCCAACCACCCACAGTCGGGCCGGAAATGAGAAAAGGCGCCGTACAAACGACAGGCAAACTCTGCGCTTCAAAAGATAAGCGCAAGAGAGAGCGGCTGAAGTATACATATGTACAAGTCTGGTTAAAAAAAACTGAACGCCAACGCAGACGCATGTTACCTATGTACATCTCGGTACGTTAGAACGAAAACCGACGAACAAGCTGGAAACGAAAGTGGCTAAAAACTGACTAAACAAAACAAATAAATAAACTGATAAACACACAAGGCTGGAACTGAGCATGCTGCAAAAACAAACAAAAAAAAAATAACACACCGTGCTTCGCCTAGGTAGGGCCTGACGAGAAAGCTCGCCAGCTAGCTGAGGCTGCGTGCCTTCGGTTGCGGAAAAGTCCGCCGTCCGGCATCAATCACACCGGTGACCGTCGCCTCAGATTGTACCGGTGCTCCGTACGCTTGCGTTCCGCAGCACCAGTTGTGCGTTTGCGCTTGCCTTTGATACCAATGGGTACCGGCGCAAGCTCGTCAGACCGTGACGCGTAGGCCTTCAGGTCATTGAACCCCTGCTTGCTCCTGGGGAAAGGCCCCATCAAATCGCAGGTGGCCATCTGCCACGGACGCACACTGTCAATTGGTTTCATCATTCCAGGCGGCTTGCCGCCCCGTGACTTCACCGCTTGACAGACATGGCAGGAACGGCAATAGCGGAAAATGTCACGCTTCATGCCGGGCCACGTCACCGATTGACTCAGTTTTGCAAAAACTTTGGAGCCACTCAGATGACCGGCCAGTGGTTCGTCATGAGAGAATCGCAGCAGTGCGCCTCTCAGACTTTTGGGGATAACCACCTTGAACGGGTCGATGGACTCGTCATCGGTGGCTATGTACTTCAGCACGAGCACGTCATTGTCCAGCAAATATGAATCCCCGGGGTTCGCCGCGACACACGCTGGCTTCTGCCCCCCTGCGCCCGCTACAATACCAGTAGCGTCACGGCGCTCCGTCTCCCTGAGACCGTCGCTCATTACGCGACAAAAGGGGTCATTTTGCTGGGCTTTCAGTAGCTCTTTACGGCTGAAAACGATTCCAGTCATCCCAGAGGGGAGCGTGGTCTCGTCCCCACTCAGGTTTGCAGCCAAAATTTCCGTTCGCGTCGGCAACTCCGAGGCGCTCACGAAGAGCTTTGCCTCTCGTCCGCTTTGCGAAGCGCTGCTTGCCTGGTTAGCGGAATGGGTTAACCCGTTTGCGGGCTCCCCCTCCTTGCCGCCCGGCGGCTCGTCCGCTGTTTCGCCCCCTCCGCCTGCAGGCGTCAAGGCGCCGCTGGCGAGTGGGGCACGGGATAGCGCGTCAGCTACCACGTTTGTGCTCCCCTTTCGATACTGCACCGAAAAGTCGTAATGCTGTATCAGGAGAGCCCAGCGCGCCAGCCGACCCGCAGGCTCGCGGAGCCGCATCAGCCAACTGAGCGCACTGTGGTCTGTCTGCACCACGAATTGCGTTCCATCAAGGTAGACGTCAAATTTGCGCAGTGCAAACACGATGGCGAGGCACTCCTTCTCGGTCACGGAATAATTCCTCTCCGAGGGCAGCAAGGAGCGGCTGGCAAAAGCCAGCGGTTGCAGCACGCCATCGAATTCCTGTAGGAGAACTGCTCCTAAACCCAGATCGCTCGCGTCAGTCTGGACTACGAACTGTCTGGTCAGGTCGGGTAGCCTGAGCTGCGCTGTCTCGGCAATGGCACTAGACAGGAGGCGAAAGGATCGCTCTTGCTCGGGCCTCCATCGCCACGCTGCAGTCTTTCCCAAGAGCTTGGTCAAGGGTGCCTGCACGCGGGCACAGGACGGGATGAACGACCGATAAAAATTGGCCATTCCCAGAAAGCGGCGGAGGCCGCGTACGTCCTTGGGCGCGGGAAATTCGAGTATGGCTCGAAGTTTCTCCGCATCAGGCTCAATGGAGCCCTCGCCCAGCGTGAACCCTAGTAACTGAACCCGGGTCCGCGCTATTTGGGCTTTCGCAGGATTCAAAGTCATCCCAGCAGCCCGTACCCTCTCGAGCACGTCGGCAATGTGGCCTAAGTGCTCATCGAAGGTTCGTGAATAAATCACGATATCGTCCAGGTAGCACATGGCGTGGGACCATTTCGCTTCCCCCAGGACGCGGTCCATGAGCCTCTGAAAAGTCGCAGGACCATTGCAGAGACCAAAGGGCATACGAGTGAACTCAAACAGCCCTCTGTGACACGTGAACGCGGTCTTAGACCGGTCAGTGTCAGCCATCTGGACCTGTAGGTAACCTTTGGAGGCATCTAGCGTGGAAAAGTACCGCGCGCTGCCCAGGTTTCCTACGATTGAGCTGATCGTCGGGAGCGGATAGGCATCCTTGCGAGTCAGCGCATTTAGACGGCGATAATCCACACACAAACGGTGGCTGCCATCTTTCTTAGGCACCAACACCACCGGAGACGCCCAGGCGCTGGACGAGCGGCGGATAATGTCCGCCGACAGCATCTCATCCAGCAACCCATCAATCACCTGCCTTTTCGCAAGGCTGACGGGTCTAGGGTTGCACTTCAAAGGAAGCGCGTCTCCAGTGTGGATCTTGTGGCTCACTAAAGTGGTACAGCCAGGTTGATCCGTGAAGAGCTCATCGTACTGACGCAATAGCGCTGTCAAACGAGCCTTCTGTGTGTCATCCAATGTTACCGCACTGGCGGCCAGCGGATGTGGTGCCTGGTCGTGCCGCGCCGCTCGGTCCCAATGGGGAGGCTGAACGACGGAACGCTCGACACAAGGGCGTGGCCCTGTCCGCTGAGCGTGGCACTCTCCGAACGCCTTCACTGCGCAGGCAGATACTGACGCCGGTGGGCTAATGAACGGCTTAAGCTGGGAAAATGGTCCGTCGCGATAGCCGCCATTCGCAATGTCCACCACGATCCCGGTTTTCAGGAGAAAGTCCCGTCCGAGAATCATGGGCACACTGAGCCCTGGGAGATGGATGAAACGCGTGCGTCTCGTCCGCTCTCCCCACCTGACAGTCAGCCTCGCGGCGCCAGCCGAATGGGCTACGCCTTTCGCAAGGTTGAATGCCGTACGGCAGTCCCGCAAGCGCACAGAGTGCTTTTGCAAGTGGGACAACACCTCTTCACCGAACAAGGAAGCGCTGGCTCCCGTATCCAGTAACGCCGAAAATTCGCGGCCAGCAATGGTGACCGGAATAAACGGCGCGTGCGCATTAGCAAGGCAGCTTGCTCTGTACGCAGAGGGAATTAGCAGAGATTGGGCCGGTGGTCCCTTTACGACCGACCCCCGCCGCCGTTTCCCTGCCTCGCAGGAGGCCTGGCTACGGTGCATTCTCTTGCTAAGTGGCCCCTCTCTTGGCAGCGGAAGCAGCGCACACCGCCGCGAGCTTCGTCGCGGGACAATGGCGCCTCTCCCTGCCTAGGTCCGCCCGCTGCACGACCAAAGGGTCGGCCGAGTCGGGTTTCCCCCTCCGCTGTGCGTTGGAGCGCTTGGCGCCCCTCAGCACGCACTTCAGAAAACGGTGCAGCGCAGGCTGCCCGTCTCCCGTACGAGTAGGGATCGAGAGCTCTGTCGCTCAACTCCCATGCCTCGTTTTGCCCGCTAACAGCTGCAAAGGCAGGTTGTGCGGGTGGTCGCCGGTTGGGTAAGGGCAAGGCCCCTCTCCATGCACAGCGTGGCTCAAGGGCCTCGCTTGCCGGCGGTGGCGGACGATAGGCGCGCGCGGCGAGAATGTCGCCTTGAATGCGCTTTGCCTCGGCGGCCAGCTCCTCCAAATCTCGGAATCGGCCGCCGCGCAGGTAAGCCGAAAAGGTCGGATGTGCCTGCCTGATCGTCCTTTCGACACGCTCCTCGTTCGAGGCTCTGGGCTCGGCGATTGAGAAAAGATCTTCCATCGCACGAACATACTCTTGCAGCGACTCATCCGGAGCCTGAGTACGGAGCTCCAGCTCTCGCCGCATCCTACGCTCGTAGTCAGCGGGCAGGAATTCGCGCAGGAATGCTGCACGGAACTCCTCGAGAGTCGCTGCCCGGTGGCCGGAAAGCCGATGCCACCGAGCTGCCGTGTCAGTCAGCGCTGCGGGGATGATGTGTGCAAGCACCACCTGCTCAGTGAGACCCATAGTTCTCTGATAATGGGTGAGGGACTCAAGGAAATCCCGGGCACTGAGTAGGTCATCATACCCGCGGTATGTTGGCATGGGCAACTTGACCGCGGGGTGAGACAACTTCGGCGTGGCCAAAAGCGTCCCAACAGCCCTTGACAGCGACTGGATCATCTGGGCAGCACTGGCTAGCAGCGCCTGCGCCCCGGCCTCAGTGGAGGCTTGGGCGGGCTGCACGAACGAGGGAGGCAAGGCTCCTAGTTCGATGAGCGGCGCGGTTTCCGCAGGGAACCGGGCCAGCGCCTCGCCGTTCCCAGAGCAGAATTGACTGCTCGCGGGGCACGGCTGCTGCTGTTCGAAACTGCCGGTTGCGGCAGTGTGACACGAACTGCTTTCGCACTGGGCGCAAAGCGTGCACAGCTGAGGCATGTGACCAGCGGATGCACCGCAGGGTGCTTCCGATACAGCTCCAACGGGAGCCGCGTGGTCGACATTTTGGGTTGTGTCGCCGTAAACCCCAACGGGGGCCGCGGCCAACCACGGTGTCTGGCTATTCGAAGGAACAGCAGCCAGCGGATCAAACGACGCTACAACTCCGTAGGGAGCCGACATGTAGCTACCGAGTGCCCCGCTGGGGGTAGACATGGTGCGCAAGCGTGATCGGCAAGGCGACCTGCTCGGCTAATGTGTCATCAAAGGCGTAAGCGCCAATGACTTATCACGTTGGGCGCCAGTTGTGGGTTCCTAAGTGGACACAGGCCACCACCCACCGCGGGTTCGAGCTTCGCGCGAGCCAAGGGCCCCGATCAGCCGCCACCACACACACACTGGGACACCGATGCGGCGCACTCAACCTCCGCTGGGAGGAGAGCGATTCGCCGCAAAGAAATAGGCCTCCAAGTTCACAAAGGAGACGTTTATTCACGTCGTCCTTCAGCAGTACACACACACTCAATCGTCACCCCGTCCCGGGGGCGCGCGAGGAGCAAGGCTCCGCTGCGCGCACGAAGCGACTCGAGTAATGCGCACCGCTAGCACGCCGCTGCAGGAGAATGTCCCCGCGGCAGTGCTGTGATCTCTCTCTCGTGTCGACCGTTGGGCCGGTTGCGAGAGAGAGTGGGCATTCAACGCAAGGTACGCCTGTCAGAGGTCGCTGGACCCCGCTGGACAGGCTCGAGCCGCTGCAGGTCAGAGGACACATGCGGGCGAGCTCGAGTAAGCACTGGTCCGAACGGCAAGGCCGGCACGGACAAACAGTAACGTACGCACCTTACGCTGTCTCGGAGGGATCTCTCTCTGGGCCCCGCTCGGACGGTCGCGCGGCGCGCGGCCGCCCAAAGCGGGGTCCCGAATTCCCGCCAAAAGGCGCCAATGGCAAAGGCCCTTGGGGAGCCGGGGCGGAGCTGTGGCTAAATGACAGTGATTAGTCACCCAGCCGCCTCTCCACCGCCTGAGGCGGGGGCAAGGGAAAGAGGAGAAACAACGCGGGAGGCCGGCTAGCCGCGCAAAGGCGACGGCGGAAAGCCAGATTCCCACAACTTTCCGGGACGGAGGCGGATTCCTGCGGTCAAGAGGATAATACCCAGGAGAAAGACGCCGAAGGTCTCAGTGACCAGGGAAAAGTAGTCCTTGTATTATTCGAGGAAGGTAATGATGAAAGTTCTGCGAAGGCCGAGTATAATGGGAATCAAGAGCAAGCTGTGAGTTGCCGGATTCCCATCGAAAACAAAGCCGAGCGACCTGCTTTGTTTGCTAGCACTGTCAGTGCTAAGAAAGAAGCGTCCGTCTCGAACTCTGAGGCCGAGGCTATTTTGAAAAGTGAGGCTGGCGTTTTCTCTCAGGAAGAAAATAGTGAGCTCACCGGCCGGCGGAATGAGGAAATCAAGGGAGACATTTCTTCGATGCGGCCGGCGAACATTAGCAGCCCAAATTTGGAGACGACGCTTTGCTTTAAAGAGATTGACCGCGAGTCTACCGAGTACTCCAGACGCGACAGGCGCCGAAAAAGGACCAGACTGACTGGGCGCGTTCAGAAAAAACGAAAGCCACCTGACCCATCGCGGCGACCCCGCGGTAGTTCTTGCAGGACGTGTGAACCTCGCAGCGGGTCGCAGAGGACGCCCAGCTACCACATGAAAGAACGCCGCAGAACGCGTTCCAGTCGAAGGACAATGTTGAATCGAGAAAGGAGTTCATGCAGGCGTTTGTTTCATGCGCGACCGTCAACCCCTCGCATTCAAATGTTCAGACGCGGCTCAGGTGTTGGAGACCCGCGGCCGGGGTGCGGAACAAATCAATGTCGCGTGGCGTCTGAGGCTCGCAGGTGTCGAAGCGCAGTTAAGCCCTTCGAATTTTGTGAATTTTCGGTTGCTAAAGCCACTGTTGGTGTGCGACCGCGCAGGGCGCGGTTGAAGAATAGGCGACGCCTTTGAGCCGCCGCGCGGCTCGTTAGCAGCGGATTCCGAGGATGTCTCTGCTGTTTGCTTTTTCTTTTTTGAGCGATTCCTGTTGAAAAAAAAAAGTTTAGCAGAAAATGAAGGGGAAACAAGCGCATTCGTAATTGTCGGGGTCATTACGAATCGGAATACATCATAAAAAGGGGAGTCTCAAAGGTAATGCCGATAGCTTAAGTTGAGGTCCCTAGCGCAAGAATCAGCATCATAGTTGCAGTTTGCTGGTGGTTTTTTTTCCTGATATAGGATTTTGAGCCTATTGGTTTTGTTTGTTTTAAATTGAGATGCGCTTTGTGGTGTAATGTGCCGATTTGTGGGCATTTTCTCAGTGCTGCGGAACTACTCCCAGGGATTAATTGACTTTGTAAGAGGGAAAGAGCCTGGCATCGCTTAGTGGAGATTGTGTCGTGCTTGCGGACTGAGCGGTTGGGTGTTCGGCGTGGTTCTTTCACTAGTGGAGCACGAGTCACATTGCAGTGCCCTTTGGGAACCTGCATATGCAAAGGAAGCCTTCGGGGTGCGCTGAGCTCCAGAACCGCCGAGAGACAACCGACTCCGGTTGAGACCAGCCTCAAGCGACATCCCTCCGGACAGCGGATGCTGTCCCCTGTCCATCGGGGTGTCCTTCCCCCGGCGGGGCAGTCTGTTACGTCTCGCCTTCGTCCTGGGGAAGACAACGACATGGCAGCAGCGAAACGCCAACAAACCCCGAGACGCGCGTTGGGTGAGCGCCTGGATTGCCACGGAAGCCGCGTCCGTCTGCCCGGTTGAGCGAGCGTTTCCCCTACACCGACTGTGAACGCGCGTTCGTAATGCGCGGGAACGCCGCTCATGGACATTCCGGCGTCTGCGCTACGGTGATTGCATCGTTCCTCCCTCTCCCAGCGCGTGACGGCGGTGTGATCTCTCGGGAGTGAGTGAGTGCGTGTGTGTCTGTGAGTGGTGCCAGTGAGAACTTCCTTCCCCTGCAGGCCCGGCCCCCATCTAGGGACCCTAGGGAAGGGAACTCTTTAAAACCCAAGCAGCGGCACGGCCGAGGAGCTCTTTGTCATCGAATGATCTCCTGATGAGCTATCGTGATGCAGCGTTCCTGCAGCTCACTTGTAAATATGTTAATTCCTGTATAAAGTCCTCTCTCATTGTCTTTTTCCAGTAGCCTCGTCTTCGACGTCCCACATTTCCTTTCCGGCACACGACCGTGCTACCTCGTATGTAACAAGGGGCTAAACTGTGGGCTTCACAATGGGGAAGCGTTTCAGGCATGCAGTTTGGGCTCTCTGAGCAACACGGGAAATGATCCCGCGTGGGCTGCGCATGGGCACATTTGCCATACCGACGTCTTCACCGCCTGTATTCTCAATCGGGTATGAAAGGGGTAAGCATGGTGGTCTGTGTGCAGTTCGTGTGCATAAAAGGTGGGGCTACATGACGGTGAAGTGCGGGCACACCAAACAGGTGCTCCCGTGCAGCACCCTGACGGAGCCAATTGGGCTGTGTGTGCGCTAACACCGGTATTCCCGCCTGCAACCTACATGGGTCCTGCATAGAAAAAACATGGGCTAGGCATGGGCACAATTGCGATTCCAGCATATTCCCCGCCTGTATCGTACATATCTGGTAGAAAATGCCTAAGCGTGAGCTGCGCCGTAGCCAAACATGCAGTGTGTGGGGGCAAACGGCTAGTACGTATATATCCGCCAGCAGCCTTCGTAAATCCTGAGCAGATTACTCTGGGCTTCATAGTGCATAAACATCATGCGCCATTGGCGAGTTTCCGGGCAACACCCATCGACAGACCCACATCAATTGTACACCGGAAGAGTTGACGTTCTCACATTTAGTCAGCCAGCATACCCTACATCAGAGCTAGAAGGAGTTAAGCGTCCCCAAATAGCAAGTCCTTGCATGTTTCACTCTGACGAAGAGCTGCTCTTTGAACGCCGTAATAACAAAAGAACCCGCTTCTGAGCTTTGTTCGTGTTTTTGCGTTTATCGCATTCCATTTTTTTCTGGGGTCCTACGGTCTCCGCGGAGAAAGCTTCCAGCATAAGGTTTCTCGCTTGTTTCAATGCACTTCAAATACGCCAGCGCTACAAGCGCTTTCGTAGTCTCCATTCAACATGTGGCGCATGGAATTCACAACTGGTCGATGAACACAGCGAGCCTCCGCCGACCGCGCCAGAGGCTGCAAAAGGTTCGTTACGGTCGCGTTCATTGCAGCAGCTTTCTTAATCTCCGCTAGAAGCAGTCTGTAGCGACGCATCGACAAGACACAAAATTCTTGGTTTTCGTGCAGGCATTTTTTGCGCTTCTTCTTCAAGTGATCGGACATTGATAACGCAACTTGTCCAAGCGGCGTCGTGAGAGGCCCCACCCTTCACCGTATCAGGAAGACATACTAATCACAAATCACCCAGAACATTTCTATCGACGAACAAGAAAAGGTCAACTCAACGGAGTCGGCAACTTGAGGTGTTCCCTAAATTGCGACGATTCGGGCTAGCGAAAAGGTACAGGTCTAGAGAGAACAAAATAAAAACAAAAACTCCTGTAGAAAGGTTACACGAGTAACACATGTATGCGCAAATTTTTTTTAAAGTTTTTCTTTCCTCTCCCCACCGCCTTCCCTGCTTTTCCTTTGTCCGCTCGCAACAAAAAACTTGCTCATCCCCGGTTTTTCTTTCTGCCCTCGTTCCTTCCCCGAGAGCTCCTCTGTGTCTGTCCTGTCCCGCCCAGCCCCCTTCCCCGAAATCGCGCGGAGGCGCTCACTCTGCAACCCACTACCGAACATTTTAAGCCACCCTCCCGACCACACTCCCCGCGACGCTTCCATGAAGTGGAGAGGGGGCTCCGATTCAACTTGTTCACTGTGTCTGGTCACTGCGAGGTGACAGTATGCAGAAGTGCTCCCCCGCCTTTCTTGCGTTTGTTTGGAACAGGTTTTTCTTCTCTCCTGCGGATGGGTTGAGTGTGAGGCGGTGAAGGTAGCTGCGAAAACACGCTGGCACTCACTAGACCTGGTTGCATTTGTGTTATACAGTTTTTGTGCCTTTCCTCGTGTTGCCTTGATCAATCCACGATCGAAGATGACATCGCCTTCCAAGCGTACGTCCAGTGCAAGTATGGTGGAACCCTGTCGCCCTTGTCTCAGTGATGAATAACTTCGCTCTGAAAGGCGTGAGTGGTCAACAGTAACATTTACTGACATTTGAGCGGTGGAGGCCACGGCGGTGAAGGCGGATTTTATGACGGCGACGTCGTGGTGCTAGGACGTAAGTACGCATTTGAAATCACTTTGTTGTGTAAGTGCTGCCGCCGTCTCGGTTATATGCTGGGCGTCAACAGGAATTTTCTAGTTGTTCAGTGCTATTTTTGAACAAGCCATTATTAGATTGCACAGCGTAGAGGGAAAAAATTCCGCAAAATTTACTCTCAGTTACAAACCGAAATTTCTTGTCCTTCACGGTAACAAGACTAAAATTAGTTTTGTGGCGCGTATTCTTTCTTTACACAGGCATATGGTGCATACGTGCCAGCGCAATCAGCGATGAGCGTCCTGAGTGGGAGCGGCTCAAGGCCCTGAACAAACATCACGCATCGCATCGATGCTGCGGAATGTGCCGTAAATAAAGGAGCATGACCAAGCAATCATTGGAATCGTCCGAGCAACCTATTTGCACTACAGCAGTGTTACGACACACATTTGCACAGCAATATTGATTCAAATACGAAAGGTGTGAGGTGCATACTGAGCATTGCTAGTGTTCAGGGCAATGCGTCATCGGATGCATGGTGATATGTTTTGCCGGGCTAGTAGCGTGTTTCACCAGGCGTCGGGTCCAGGAGCACCACCGCTGTGCCGACGGAGAAAGGAACGTGGGCCGGAGACAGGGAGTAGGAGATGTAAAGGAAAAACTGTATTCACATATTTACAAATTTATTTACAAGCAATGACAAACATGGTAAAAGCTGAGAAGTCTCAGGGAAACGTTGAGGCAATCGCTCAGGGAATCGCTCCGGGAATCGCTCCTCGATGAACGTGTCGAGCTCTTTAAATAGACCCTCCCGAGATCTTCCCGCCTTTTCCACCCAATCGTAGGGACTTCATCCGGGTGCTCCTTAGGTCGTTCCCCGCTTCGTCGTCTTCCTCGGCTGAGGCACTTGGATACTCGGAAGTGTCCAGAAGAGCGTGTTGTCGGGCTAGTCGGCTTTCCGGCCAGGTGGATCCTATATCTTGTTTCAAGGAAATGCCCCAAAGGCGAACACCTGCTGCGGCGTCACCCCGCTGTTGACAAAAGAGCGAGGCGCGGTTGAATGGCAGACGCTCGTCTCCGCAGGTGGCAGCAGGCGTTGAGACATGTCACCTTGGCAGATGCACACACAAAGTCGCAGGGCCAATACTGCTGCGTTGGGTGCCGTTTAAGGGGAACTCCGGAAAAACACTTCGTGGCAGTTAGGCAGAAGTGGTGGTACGAGGAATCCAGGAGTCGTATCTGTCCCATCGTGTCTGGTCCCATCTTTCAGGAGGTCGCATGGGAGCGCGTGCATGAAGAAAGACTATTTTGGCAGAACCACACACTCCCCCTGGGAATGGCCTATGTGGATACAGGTGTGACGGCAACACACAAAGAGAGTTAGGGGGGGGGGGGGGGGTAGAGACACAACATTGGCTTGTCCGTGCCTTCTCTTTCTCCCTGTCTTGTTTTGTGGACAATATCTCTTTAAGTAATGTGACGTACGACAACTGCTGCGTGAGATTATCGATAGCTCCTTATCCTCTCTTTTCTTTTTCTTATTTCTTAGCGATTACCAATCCACAATCATTTTCCGATAACGATCGTCCATTACAATCCCAATTATCGATTACCTATCATCAATCCTTATCTAGCTTACAGAGCCCGGGATACTGCGCCACTTCTACACATACATCATCAATCCCTATCTAGCTTACAGAGCAAGCAATACTACGCCACTTCTACACATACACACCATTTGATTCAGTACAGTGAAGCACCACAACACCCCTTTTCAGTCCGTCCGATTTCTAACGCCTAATTAGTATATTAATATTTCTTTGGCCTCGCCGCGGTGCCTCAGTGGTTACGGCGCTCGGCTGCTGACCCGAAAGACGCGGGCTCGATCCCTGATGCGGCGGCCTAATTTCGATGAAGGCGAAATTCTAGAGGCCCGTGTACTGTGCGATGTCAGTGCACGTTAAAAATTCCAGGTGTTCGAAATTTCCGAAGCCCTTCACTGCGGCGTCCCTCATAGCCCCCATACACCACACCAATATTTGTTTTGTTTTTCATTACTGTCAGACCAGAAAACATCCCAAACACAAGTTACTAAGTCATACATCCGACCACGCGTTCAATGGGTGTCCCTCAACACGCCTGAAACAACTACCATTCGTGGCCTACGGGCAATAAAGGACAAACAAAAAACCTTCGTGGCATACGCGTTACTTGCCCACCTGGCGCAGTGGGGCTATTTTCTTTTTCTATTTACAGAAATTGGGGCTTTTTCCGACTGACGATGGGCGGAGCCGGGATTTTGCCGGAACGAGCTCCTTACACTGTCGCTTAATACCTGCGACTGTCCAATAGACCTTTCCCGGAATGCATCATAGCTCGTGTTTCTGCTTCGATGGGCAACAGACAGCACGCACGTAGGTGTCTCTAACAAGGAGAAGAAATGGGGCGGGGGAACGGTCGTCTCAAGGAAATCCGGTTGAGAAGCGAAAGTGGACTGTTTTGCCTGTGGAAGAAGTGGCGATTGGGTTAATTAGTGTAGATTCATAATGGTGGTTCAACAGCGCAAACACACCAAGGCCAAAAAAGAGAGAGGACAACATACCAGCGCTGAATTCAGCGCTGGTGTGTGTCCTGTCTCTTTCATGGTCTATGTGTGTTTGCCTGTGGGTCGGACTTGGGCTAGCCACGTGGGCTGGACTTGAGCTAGCCCATTTGGGTCCCCGTTGCACTGCCGCCTAAGCCCCCCTAGGTCCCCTCTGAGAAGCCCATTACTGCCCCTATGGGTCCCACAAAGGACCGAGGAAAGCCTCCTTTATCGTTTTTATGCATGCAGACCATAGGGCTCGCCTGCTGGTCCTATGTAGCAAGCCTACTGAGCCACCCCTGTGGGTCCCGCGCGGTGCCGAGTTGCAAATCCCGCACATATCCCACATTGGGCCTCCATGCGCTGCCCGTGTTCGGTCCCCGAGGGCCCACAATTCAGAGCCCCGTTTGTGCTACTGGAGCAATTAGTTATTGAAACACCGTACCCAAATTCCATGCAAATTCAAAAAGAGCATGTTAATAAAATAAGCGCGCTCAAAAGGATTTCTAAACAGACTCCTTAAGGAGTTTCTAAAGCAAGTCATTACAGTGTTTCTTGTAAAGAACGTTAGCCGTGTTCCTAACAACGTGGTGGCAAATTAGTAATTGAAACTCTGGACAAAAATTTCATACAGATCTAAAGAAAACTCATTACATTCTAATGAGTGAATATCAAAGATTTTCGGAAGAATCGCAAAAGCAAAATTTTTAAGGGGAGATGCCTGGCGAGGAGGACAGATTACCACCTCGTTACTCCTGGTAGCACTGCCGCCGTGCGTAGTGGGGGCTTCCATGTCGCCACCTGGTCCGCACCTATGAAACACATTACTATCAAGTTTGTCCGTACATGGCCAAAACGAGCTAGTTGGCCTGCCCGAATAGGTGGACGTATACGGAGGTCCATGTTCGCACGTCACTCATAAGATGCCGCCCGCATGTCAAAGTGGTCATGAAAGAGTTGTTGTGAAGTCGTGGCCGGAGGTGACAAGTCTGTTTTATTAGCAGTCCGCAGAGCTGTCGGTGCATTGTCTTAGACTTCGAAATTGATCGCAAAGACACGTAGCTGGTATTGTAGGCCCGGTTTGCTAATATAGTGTTTTGCAACAGATTTATAGTTGCCGAATTATTACTCGCAGGTGATAATAGACAGAATACCCTTGCTTCCAACGTCTTGTATAACCATTTGGCAGCAAGCAAAAGGGGTAGATATTGAACCCATTCATCATGATACCATAATAGAATGTGTTATGGTTTGGGAAGCTCATCAAATAACCACGTCCAGTGATACGATGGATACAAATGTTAGTTTTATAATATACCCTCAAAACGAGGCGGAAGTGCAAGGTTGAATTCACTACACGAAAATATTATTTAATGCTTAATGCAATCGCGCAGCAACGCTATTTAGGGCATTGTGGTCATTAAAGCCACAGGTTTGCTGAAATGAATGCTCGAAAATCTGAAAATTATGCGCACCCAGAAGTTCAGCTGTTGCAGTGCATAAATTGTGTTTTCCACCGCGTAACGAGCACGCTATTCTACATCCAACCTGCTTTACACTTGCGAGGAAGATTTACCGCCTCCAAGTTGAATGCAAATATCTCTCTGCAACAAGCGGTTCGCGCTTCTATCTCTGCGACACACACTGCTTCCTGGCGTGCATGCACGAGTCCTACATACCGTTGCACAGATCTCACGCACGCGGTGAGGTACCCAAGTTCAAAAGCATATCACTCCTACGCATGCAATTTGTAATTTTGAGAGACTCGGTGATTGTTTTCACGCAAATATGGAGTACCGCAAAATGAAATGTTCGGCATTGCAAATTACAAACAAGACCGCCAGATGCTTGTTAGTAAGTCCACGGATTTTATTTGTCCCAGGTGTTGAATTCCTTCCCGGGAGCAGATGTGGTCAAAGCGAATAGGTATGTCAGCCGATTAAGACCACTTCACATGTCCCTGTTCCTCACGAGTTCTATGTAAGGTGCTGCACGAAAGCCCGGTATGACGTAAAGCGATGAACATGCCATTGTCATCGCTGTGCCTTAGCGTCCTCACAACAGAAGAAACCTGTCGGCACTTTGGACTCATGGCGAATTTCATTTCTGGCCAGCCAGCGTTATGATGCCCACGCCAAGTGATTGCAACCAGGTGGCACACACAGGAACAAGACACCAGCGGCAGCCGTTCGTCGCAACTGAGGAACCCCTGTTCATGCGCAGCATCTCTTCTGGCACGCCCTCCGAGTCAATCACCTTCTCCCTGCGAGTACGAGAGAGGGAAGTATAAGAGGAGAGAACGGACCAGATGATGACTACACAAAATCGAGAGAATTCGAGTGTTGCACCCAGCGCTGAAAGCGATTTACCTGTTTAGCTCATTCAGTGGCCGCGGCGGCCTTAGAATGTAAGTTTTCTGGCGTCATGATTGCAAGCGATTATATTGTCACAGTTGCGAAATTAAGTTCCCTCTGGCTCCCCTATATTTTGATAAGAGAAGACAAAAATTCTCAAGCAAGGGCAGGCATCAGTGGTCGTCGAGCTGAAACAGCTATCTACCAGAATTCACACAATCGATATGAACATGAAAGAAATTCAATAAAAAATTGTCTGTCTTCTCCAGAACTGTCTTGAATACGTTTTTGATATCTAACTAACGAATTCACGATAAATACTTCCCAAGATGACGACAGAGAAAACGTACTTCGCTACTCCATCCTTCTTTTTTATGGTAGTCTTGACAACCAGCCCGAGGCATGGCCCAGCTAGGAAATGAAGCTGTTGGAAGTTTATGCGATACACCTTGACTGCTTGCTAGAATCTACACCAAATCAAAGAGCCCATTGGGTTGATCTATAGCAATAAGAGGAATGCATACACGTTATTGTTACGTTCAACTGTTCAAAGAAAAACTTCATCAGCAACAACCTGACTACGCCCACTGGACGGCCAAAACCTCTCCCGCGTCACTGCAATTAACCTTGCCATTGCCAGCTGCCGACACCGTATCCTCGCAGACTTCTTAATCTCATCCATCCACCTATCTTTCTGCTGCCTCATACGCTTGCCTACTCCTGCAATCCACTCCATTCACCTTGAGAAACAGCACCTATCTTTCCTTCGTATTCAATGCCCTGGCCAAGCACATTTCTTCCTATTGATTTTCACATGATGTCATTTACTCGCGTTTGTTCCTTCACCAACTCCGCTCGCATGCAGTCTCGTAAGCAGACATCATTTATTTTTATTCCCATACTTAACTGCGCTGTCGCTAACTTAAGCTGAAACCTTAACGTTAGCCTCCAATTTTCTGCCCTAGAGGCGATTACTGGTAAAATCCAACATTTGTATACTTTCCTCACGACGGATATTCGTAAGCTGCCATACATAATCTGAGAGAACCTGCCATATTCGCTCCACTACATTTTTATTCTTATAGTTTCTCACGGTCTGGATGAGCGCTCGCTACCTGCCCTAAGTAGACGCATTTGTTTCTAACTTTCAGCCTCTTGATACCAACTTTGAACTGCTGTTCCCTTGCGAGACATTTGAACATTACTTTGGTTTTCAGGATGCTAATTCTCAGACTCACCGTTCTCCTCTGCCTGTCCAACTCACTGATCATGCTTTGAAATTCATCTCCTGAATTGCTTTGCAAGGTAATGTAATAAGAGAATCGGATTACTAAGGTACTCTTCATTAATTCTTATCCTCAACTGTTCCCAAATCAGGCCTCGTAGTTCCTCCAGTAAACAGGCGGTGAATACTGTTACGTTGTAGTGACGGCAGTCCAGCGGTCACGAAAACACCAACAAGACTTGGAAACGAAGCTCTTTATTTGGGCTGACATGCGCCCGCAAAAGAACTGAATCACTCGGCGGCGGCGTAAGCAACAAACGTGCTCGGCAGTCGTCGAACTACGAAAGTTCGCCGCTCGCGGCATCGCTCAATTTAAAGCCGGCAAGGACACTTCCAGATAACAGGACAAGATCATCTACAGTAATCTGTAAAAACTTGGATGCAACCTTTCATGCCTGCGATCAATCGAGATTAGTCTGGTCGCTTCTCGCGTCACAAACAAAAGTGATAACAACCCTTTTCTGCAGCCTTGAGCGTGAACGAACAAACACTACAATGATACGTGGCATTACCCCCCTTCCAATGAGGCATCGTCTCGATGCTTTAAAATGAAAACAAACACGGAGAATGAAAACTTCGAGTCCTTTAGCGTTCATAATATGCCTTCAGGCGTACGACATGTACGACTTCCGGGCGTGTGCGGCGTCCCTGAGATGCTGTCGTGCCGTTGCGGATGAGTTCATAGTCGAGATCACCGATGCGACGGAGAACCCCGTACGGGCCAAAGTAGCATCGCAGCAACTTTTCGCTCATTCCACGGCGGCGTACTGGCGTCCATATCCAAACCCGATCACCTGGCTTGTAATGCGTGTCTCGTCGGAGCAGATTGTAGCGTCGGGCGTCGGTGTGCTGCTGGTCTTGAATGCGAAGCCGCGCAAGTCTTCGGGATTCCTCGGCGCGATGAAGGTAGGCGGCGACATCGAGGTTGTCTTCGTCGGAAACGTGCGGCAGCAGCAGTGCGTCGAGTGTTGCCGTGGGCTTCCTGCCGTATAAAAGCTGGAATGGAGTAAACCTGGTTTTCTCCTGGGCGGCAGTATTGTAGGCGAAGATCACGTAGGGCAGAATAGAGTCCCACGTCTTGTGTTCGGCGTCGATGTACATGGAGAGCATATCGACCGCAACAGAAGTCGCAGTACCACTAGGCTACGCTTTTGCTTCAGCGTAGCGGGTCATGTAGTCAGTGGCCACGATGATCCACTTGTTACCTGATGATGAAGTCGGAAATAGGACGAGGACGTCCATTCCTATTTGCTGAAAGGGCTTAGTTGGCGGTAGTATGGGGTTCAGGAGTCCGGCTGGTCTAGTCGGAGGCGTTTTGCGTCGCTGACGCTCACGGCACGTTTTCACGTAATGGGAAACGTCGGTAGCTAGCCGCGGCCAATAGTACTTCTCCTGGATGCGGTGCAACGTGCGAGCAATCCCGAAATGTCCTGCAGTCGGCTCATCATGATATGCCTGCATAATTTCTTGCCTGAGATTTTTGGGCACGACAAGAAGATGCACTGTCCTGTTGGGCGCGAAGTTCTTCTTCACGAGGACATTATTGTGAAGGACGACAGTTGCCGCTTGAGCCCTCGGGGAGGCGATGCGGTCTTGCCTTTCAAATAATCAATTAGGCTTTGCAACTCAGGATCCGAGCGCTGCTGCTGCGCGAAACTGCTGGCGCTTGCCGGTCCTAAGAAAGCGTCGCTGTCTTCCTCTTCCGGTGCTGTGTCGACGGGGGCTCGCGACAAGCAGTCTGCGTCGGAATGCTTGTGGCCAGATTTGTAGACAACAGTTATGTCGAATTCTTGAAGGCGCAGGCTCCAACGAGCAAGGCGGCCAGAAGGATGTTTCAAATTGGCTAGCCAGCACAGAGCATGGTGATCGCTCACAACCTTGAATGGTCGTCCGTATAGGTAAGGGCGAAAATTCGACGTGGCCCAAATAATGGCGAGAAATTCTTTCTCGGTGGTCGAATAGTTGGCTTCGGCTTTCGACAGTGAACGGCTAGCGTACGCGATAACTTTCTCCTGTCTTCCATTTTTCTGAACGAGGACCGCTCCTAAGCCCACACTGCTTGCATCTGTATGGGTTTCGGTTTCGGCGTTTTCATCAAAGTGCCCAAGCACAGGAGGGGCTGTAAGCGGCGCTTCAGCTCGTTTTAAGCTTCCTCTTGCGCCCTTTCCCATTTAAAATGACCGTCAGCCTTGGTATGTTGGGTCAAAGGTTCAGCGATGCGCGAAACGTTCTTAACGAATCGCCGGTAATAAGCGCACAATCCAAAGAATCTGCGTATACCTTTCTTATCATTAGGCTGTGGAAACTCTGCGATCGCAGCCGTCTTCTGGGGGTCTGGGCGAACTCCATCCTTGCTTACGACGTGACCAAGGAAGAGCAGCTCCTCGTAGGCGAAGTGGCAGTTCTCTGGTTTCAGTGTCAGGCCTGAAGGCTTGATCGTTTCCAGCACTATCCGAAGCCTTCTGAGGTGGTCTTCAAAGCTTGAGGAGAAGGCAAAAACGTCATCTAACTAGACTAGGCAAGTCTGCCACTTCAAGCCTGAGAGCACCGTATCGATTACTCGCTGGAACGTCGCTGGGGCAGAGCAGAGGCCGAATGGCATCACCTTGAACTCGAAGAGTCCGTCTGGCGTGATGAACGCAGTCTTCTCTCGACCTCTTTCGTCGACTTCAGGTTGCCAGTAGCCGCTCTTCAGGCCCATCGATGAGAAGTACTTAGCGTTGCATAGCCTATCCAATGTGTCGTCGATGCGGGGAGGGGGTAGACATCCTTCTTCGTAATGCTGTTCAGGCGGCTGTAATCGAGGCAGAAGCGAAGGGTGCCGTCTTTCTTTTTCACTAGGACAACTGGTGCTGCCCAGGGGCTCCTTGATGGCTGGATGACGTCGTGACGTAGCATTTCCTCTACTTGCTTGCGGATAGCTTGGCGTTCTATCGGCGATACGCGGTAGGGGCTGTCCCGCAGTGGTCGGGCGTGTTTGTCTGTGACAATGCGGTGCTTGGCAAGCCGGGTTCGTCGCACATTCGATGCTGATGAGAAGCAATCTTGTCTGCTGCGGGATAATGCTGGGTTGATGTCGAACGTGGGTTGATGGCCTTGGTCAGATGGTTCTGCGGGTTGGTCGGGGAGGGTAAATATGTCTCTGATGTCTGGCAGCTCGTCGACAAAGGCAATCGTCGTACCTTTGTTTAGATGCCGGTATTCTTCGGTGAGAGCGAAACAAAACTGCGCGAAGACGACGGGACAAAAGAAAGGCACGAATACACACATACAAAGCGCAGTGTGTGTGTATGTGTGCTTTGCATGTGCTTTGCATGTACTGCGCTTTGTATGTGTGTATTCGTGCCTTTCTTTTGTCCCGTCGTCTTCGCGCAGTTTTGTTTCGCTCTTACCATGAACCGACTAGCCCAACATCATGTCTTTCTTCGGTGAAGTTTGTTAGCAGCACCCGGGCTTGGCCATTTCGGATTTGGGCGATTCCCCTTGCGACGCCCACTCCTCGATCCAGGAGTAACTGGGTGTTCCCCTCGACGACGCCTTCCGCAGTTTCGATGTCTCCAGTACCTATGCAGGCGAGGACGCTTGATCGGGGCGGCACGCTCAATGCTTCGTCGAGGACGTTTAAGGCAACGTGATGAGTTGCGCTCGTCGCAACAGGTATGGCTTTGTCCGTGGAAAGCTTGATCGACTTAGACCGAAGGTCGATTATCGCCCGATGTTCATTCAGGAAGTCCATTCCCAAAATCACGTCTCGCGAGCATTGCTGCAGGATCAGGAAGGTTGTAGCATAGGTTCTCTCATTTACAGTTACTCTCGCGGTGCACCGTCCTGACAGCATAATCAGGTTGCCACCTGCGGTGCCTTCCTATATATTGCGCGAGTTTCGCTCAATAAATTCAGTTGTCAGTCAGCGCTCTTTCCTGTCACTTCCTCGTTTCGCCTTCGGGCTTCTTCTTTCGCGCTGTTTTCACCAATGTCAGAATGTACCAACTAGCCCAGCAAAAAGTTCTGCCGATCAGCGGGCGATCCCAAGTTGTTGTTACCTTCCTGAGTCGGACAGCGAGTGGGCCGCTCATGACAGAGTAGTCAGCTCCCGTGCCGACCAAGGCAGTAACTGCGTCACTGTCGATCGTAACTTCAAGGTCACTTGTTCGCGTTCTCGTATTGTACATTGTCTTCGGTGTCCGATCTCGGCTTCGTCGAGTAGTGAGGCTGCGTTGGGCGTACTCCGACGTTACTTCACTGGGCAGCGGTAAAAGCTTTAAGTCAGGCCGCGTCGTCGTCGTCGTCGTCGTCGGTGTTATCGTCGTCAGTGTTGTGGCCGTATTTGAGGTATGGTCTTGCGTTTTCGTCGATGGAGAATATTTTTCCTTGCGCTCAGAAGCAACCTCACCTACAGAGGCTGCTTTATTTAGTTTAACCTTCGGGGCTGGGGGAGCGTCCACGCACTGCGTAGTTTCGGCTAGGAGATACATAGCGCGGTGACGATAGCTACGGAGAACGCGATAGCCGGCTCGGCGATGAGTATTCTTCCCGACGCAAAAACTCCTCGATTTCTGCTGGTCGCTGGCCTGGTCGGGGTCGTGGGGCGTCGTAAGAAAGTCCTCGGATGCCCATTCTTCTGTATGGGCAGTGCCGGAGGACGTGACCGGCTTCCCCACAGTGAAAACATAGTGGGCGGCGCTGGTCGGGAGTTCTCCACTCGTCGCATTTCCTCGGCTGTGTGCGACGCTCGTAGGACGGGCGGGTTGGGGCGAGAGGGCGCCGGTCCAACGCAGCTGGCTGAGGGCGATAGGGGCTTGGGTCCCGTCGTCGAGGTGCAGGACGCCGCACCGCTGAGGCGTAAGTCATAGCTGTAGGCTGCAGAGGCTGCGTGGTTGTCGGCGTCAAACCCAAAGACAGTTGAACCTCATCCGGGATGACGTCTGTGAGCGATGAAAGCTGCGGACGCGTTCCCGTTGGCAGCAATAGTCGGAGCTCTTCTCGCACAATTTCACGTTTAACCTGCCGTAGGCTATCGTTGTTAGCGGTGTCCATGCAGCCTGCTGACAAAAAGCGCTGCTGGAGGTCACACTGGTGGGCTCGTGCATCAGGAGTTTTTTCCATGGTGTATGCCTCTTCGACGAATTCCGCGATGGTTTTGGGTGGGTTCCGTACGAGGCCCGCAAAGAGTTGGTCTTTGACTCCTCGCATAAAAAGCTTTACTTTTTCTTCTTCTTTCATGTATTCGTCGGCACGCCGGAAGAGACGCTTCATCTCCTCAGTGTACATAGCAACGGTCCCGTTTGGATGTTGTATGCGAGACTGTAGCAGCTGCTGGACTCTCCTTTCGCACGACGTTCGTGAAGATCTTCAGAAGCTGCTCCTTGTAGGTTTCCCAGTTCGTGAGGCTAGCTTCCTCATTCTCAAACCAGATTCTAGCTGCTCTCTCCAAGGCGAAGAAGACGTACTTAAGTTTCGTAGCATCATCCCAGTTGTTGAAGACAGCCACACGGTCGAGCTGTTCCAGCAATTCTTGGGGGTCGGCGCCAGGCGAAGCGTCGAAGGTTGGGAGCACCCGGTGCTGGTGAAGAATGATTGGAGTCGTCGTCTGGGGCAAGCTCATGGTGGGCGTTGCTACTGGCTTTCGCTTCGGGGTAGGGTCCGGCAGATTCCCGAACTCAGGTGCGTCCCCTAGCACACGTTGGCTTGCGCGGTGGACTGCACTCAGATCCTGCGGTGGATGACATAGAGGGCTGGCGTCACGACATGTTAGGGGATGTCCGGAACATGAGAGGCTACCCAGCACCTCCACCAAGTGTCACGTTGTAGTGACGGCAGTCCAGCGGTCACGAAAACACCAACAAGACTTGGAAACGAAGCGCTATATTTGGGCTGACTTGCGCCCGGAAAAGAACTGATCACTCGGCGGCGGCGTAAGCAATAAACGTGCTCGTCAGTCGTCGAACTACGAAAGTACGCCGCTCGCGGCATCGCTCAATTTAAAGCCGGCAAGGAAACTTCCAGATAACAGGACAAGATCATCTACAGTAATGTGAAAAAACATGGATGCAACCTTTCATGGCTGCGATCAATCGAGATTAGTCTGGTCGCTTCTCGCGTCACGAACAAAAGTGATAACAACCCTTTTCTGTAGCCTTGAGCGTGAACGAACAAACACTACAATGATACGTGGCAATACCATTGGAGCAAGTTTAAACACAACCAGTTCGTCTTTCGCGCTGATCTTGCATCCAGAAAATACCTGGCCACAATAAAGGTGCATGAGTTTCCATAGCCGGACGGCGGATGGATTGTTTAGACTTTGAGTCGATAAATGGCGTCAGGGATCCACGGAGAACACTCAGGCTGAAAGAATTGACTAGGCGACAGGTGTGCCTACACAGACGCAGGTTTAATACACCTTGTGCGACATAAACACTACCACACAAAACTAACAAACAAAACTAACAGAAAACACACAAATTACCCATACACACGACCTGGGAACACCCAGGCTACTATCGTTCGGTGTTCGTGCTCACGGTTTGGTGCTGCTGACACGTTGCATGGATTTAGTCAGTGGAGTCTAGATAGCCGGCGTCGATGCGGCGTTCGAAGTGCTCAGACTGGCGTCGTTGGCGGCGTCGTAGAAGCTTCCGGTCCAAGCGCCCATGAAGGCGATGCTGGTGATGTTGGCGTTGGGGGCATCATTCTAATGGGTGGCAACAGCGCTAGAGGCACCCCTGGCCGTAGTAGGTGGTTGCGTCAGCCATTCTCTCCCCCCGTAACGGGCTCAGGAATGGCGGTTAGTCTACGGTGCGATGCCGTAGAACTCGAGATCACTGGAGCAGCACCCGGCGTTGCTCTCTTCCAGCCGAGGCGTTCCTGACCCGCCGGAAACTCCGGTTCTCTGACCTCCGCCCTTGTGCCACGCTATTCCTCGCGCTTTTATAGCCTTGGAATTGGTACACGTCATCCCGGTCTTCGTCATCGTCTTCCCTTCTCCACGAATGGACTCTTCCCTGCTGGCCGGATACTTCATCTTCTTTGTTCTGAGAATAATACACGTCAAGCTTATCGCAGTCTTCGTCTTCTTTAAACTTCTCTAGTTCATACTTCTATTTAGAATTACCTATTATATGGGAAAAAGTTTGCATGAGCAATATTATATACATGGAGCGCTGCATTTGACACTCCCTAAGAACGTACCCTGCGGGAAAAACGTAGAGCAATAACACAAAAAGCATGTAAATCATTCATACCCTTCTTAAGAAGACACTGCTCATCCTTTGCTTTCCATACAATTCACTAATATATGTAATATCCTTGCAAAGCACCCCGAACTCCACTCATATCGATCAGATAGTAATTCCGACATGCAAACTTTAACGAAAACATACCTGCACACAGGAATAATCCGAACGAGCAGGCCAGCAGTGTTTCTACGCTGGCATAAAATTGACCTCAGTTGCACCAACATCCGTCTTTCTTGATGTCTGTCCTATATCGGTTAATTGAGCAAATTCGCTCTTTTTTGATCATTGCCCGTCGTTAACATGAGGATTGCACCGATGAAGCGTCAGTCTCACTGCCGACAATAGCCCCAGTGTTACTGCCAACGTGTGGTCTCATACGCGCTAATAGTGACTTCTCAGTTATTGCCATAGCCTGGCTGCCTACACGTACTTGCCACATGGAAAGCTATTGTATTTTCTTACAACACACTTGGCGAATTAGAGGTGCCATACGTGTTCTGTATACCATTGCACGTATTGAAATAAAATGCGTAATTTGTTGTAGCTCCCATGAAACTTTGTAGTCAGGCTGCAAGAAATTTTTTTATCTAACGTATTTTCTCTTGCCAACAATCGGGCGGTTTAAGTATTATTTCTCCTCATTTTTTTTTTCAAGACGCAATTACTCTCAAGTTTTCTTCCTGTCTTATGATTCAGAACGGGCAACGCAGCTTGGGAAGCTGATATGGCAATTACTGGTTAGTAATTCTAATGAGGTAGTAGACTATATTTAGAACCACGAAGACGCTCCGCAAGTTAATTTTGCCTTTTCTGTAGATGTAAAAGACGTGTTTTACTCGATGCCGCAGGGGGAAATCATGATTTCGTTGCGTGACTCTATTAAACATGGAACCCCATTGTCATTTCAGAATGCTATTAGCATGTCAATTGAAAGCTTTTTAAACCTTGTATCATTTTACCTGTTGTCGACTGTCATAAAACATGAAGGTGCAGAATATGTACAGAAGGATGGCATATGCATTGGGTCCTGCATCGCTCCCGTTCTTAGCTATGTCTTTTTAGCATACATTGACCAACGCATTGTCGCGCGGATCAACACTGACAAAGTTAAAGGAATTGTTAGGTATGTTGACGACTACCTTGTAGTAATGAACCTAACTCAGTCTGACAAACTGGACGATGTGGTGAAAAATGTGCTCGATGTTTTTAATTCTTGTAGCTTCGGTCTAACCTTTACAACAGAAATCCCAAACGACGATAGGCTATAGTTCCTTGATACATGCATTAGGTTCGATAGAGCACGCGTTTGCTGGATGTATCAGCCGAGAACAAAAAAAGAGATTCGCAGTTATCATTCGGCGCACTCTAAATTTGTCAAAAGGGTATTGCCATGAATGCCTTCCCCGCTGCTCTCCGTAAGTCGAGCGAGCATTGCATCACTGAAAGTGTGACACTGCAGAAGCTTCGCCTAGAGAACGCGGGGTTTCCGGATGAAACTCTGACATCTGTTGCAGAAAAGCTCCTAAAGGAAGTGAGATCTGGGAGACAACAAAACCGTGAATATCCCCAACGACGCACTCAACTTGTGGCTATGCCGTATGTGCACAATATGTCGCACCGTCTAAAAAAGGTGGCGAAGAAGTGTGGCGTCGATCTTGTATTGACTGCCCCGAGGAAACTTGTGCGCTTGTGCCAGCTCGTGAACGGCGAGGTCAGAAAGCCAGTGTGCACTACGAAGCACGAAAAGAAGTTCGTTCCATGTAAAGTCGGTGTTGTCTACAAAATCCCGCTCACTTGTGGCAAGGCGTATATTGGGCAATCAGGAAGATGCATAAATGAACGACTGAGAGAGCACCGCTTGGCAACGGAATCCATATCGGCGGGGGGGAATCTCGCTGCGCACTGCAAACACTGTTTTAACGAACGGTACCTTGGAGACCCTGACACTGTACCTTGCACACCAATCTTTCCAGAAACAATCATTCTAGGTACAATGAAAACCCAAGCGGAACGTGAAATTTTTGAAGCTCTGTGCTTTGATAGTGAAGGTTCCAAATGCGTCAGCACCCCATCTGTTAATCTGTCAAAGAAAGAAATGATGTTCCTGAGGCGTGGCGCTGCTACTGCGCATGTGTAGTTTAGCTATTTTGAGATGTCATATATTGATTGTTTTGCGAATAAGCGGAAGTTGAAGACTAGCGTCTGTCCTGTGTATTTGTGGTCTTGTCCCGTGTGTTAACTAAGCGCTAGCAAATATGAATCCAAACGCTTTCCAACTAGCCCAAGTTTCCGCCTTAATAAGTGATATGGCAAGGCTGAGTCATTCATAAAGTGTATCATCAACCACAGCTCCTGCGATCTGATGAGTCATATCGGAACTTCTTATGACCCTCCTATTGCAAGAGAACTGTTGCACTGCCTGCAAACAAATTCTTATCCAGTTTCTACAGGATGACCTTGCAATAAGTCGAGGTAGCGCAAATATTCACGTTCTGATCATGTGATCACCACAGGAATTATAATCGCAGGAAAAAGACGAAATTAATAAATAACACTAAATTTCGCGACACAGGCTCTGCGAGAAAGTACTCGGAAAAAATTTCGAAGAGTAATTTGTAGCTCATGTAAGAATTGTAAAATGTGTAACCGAATCTATCAAATTGGCTTTGCAGCGTATGGCCAATTTGTAATCTTAATGAGCCGTGTCTCCCCCAAAATACACTTATTGGAGTGCCAAAACGAGATTGCTTCATGTATTTCAACACATCGCTGCGTTGTAGTGCGTACTATATCAAATACCCGTCTTTGATTTGCAAGCTGGTTTTATTGCCTTTTTATTTCAGCTATGTTGTGCATCTCCTTGTCATGGTCGTTAAAGAACCACAACTTCGAACGTAATTGTTCTGTATGGAAAAAATTATTTCACTCAAAATTGGCTTGCTCTGTTTGGCGCAATACGCTAATCGCAGCACAGTGAGGGAACCTTTCTTTTGCAAAAGAAATCGAGTTTTTCTAGATTGGCTCGCATGCATGTCACGTGAGAGACCAAACTCTAATTTGAAAACAATGCGAAAATTGGAGAGGACACATAAGCTCCGCCAGAAGGGTGTGACGCCATAGCATAGTGTTAAGCTTTCCACGCTGAGCAGTCTGACACCTTTTAACGCATTTTGTTCATTTTTTCAATTGTTTCAACTAATAAATAAATTATTTAAACACTCTACACGTTCTAAATTAGCATCAGCAAGCAGTAGCATTTAAATCTCAGCCTTTTGACACCTATAAACTTTTCTTCCATATTTTTAATTTCTAATTAATCAATTAATTTTAAATATTACACTAACTCGTCATAAACTATCACACAGGAATAAATCATCAATCACTGGAACCACAAATTTTTATGGTACTGTAGTGTAGCAGGAGGCGAACCAATGGCATCTATCTGGAGAGGGGCAGGTTCGTCAGAGACGGAGTATGGAAGAGCGTGATCGACTGATTCTACATGGCCCAGGCATTCGCCGCGGAGAAGCGTTGATCGACAAGAAAAAGGGTTCGTGACATAGATTGCGCTGTGGCCATCGCAGACAGTCAGAAGAGCGAACGGAAGGAGGAAACAGTGGCGACGGGCAGCGGCATCGGTCGGAGTAAAGAGAACAGTTGAATCAGGATCGCAGGCGCAAGTGAGGGGAACCAGGGCAGCAGAGAAGGCAGGGATGTCAGTATCTGCAGCGACCAGCATTTTACCGAGGCGGAGAGAGGTGTCGGACGGCAGAGTAGCGCAGAGCGGAGACAGTTCAATGCTGGCACGGGCACAGTCGATGATCGCATGATGAAGGGTTAGAAAGTCGCAGCCCAGAATGACGTCATGAGAACAGGAGGACAGCACGAAAAACTCGGCGATATACACAACATCCCGGATAACAAGGCGAGCTGTACATAATGCTAGAGGTTGAATGCGGTGCGAGCTTGCAGTGCGGAGGCAAAAGTTCGAAACAGGCGTCGTCACTTTACGGAGTCTACGGCAAAGGGCTGCGCTAATAACGGATACAGCAGCGCCCGTGTCTACAAGGGCGAGAACGGCGACGCCATCAACAAATACTTCGATAACATTCGCAGGTGAAGACGGAGGACTTGGGCAGTTCGATGGAATCGCAGTTCTTGCCTCCGGAACTGCGGCTGTTAGTTTTCCTCCGGACGAGAGGGTGATCGCCGGCGCATGGGAGAGATAGATCGGCGACGGGGAGAAGGCGACCGGCGTGAAGAATATGAAGAGCGGTCAAGGTGGAAGGAGTCCGCAGGGGTGCCGGAGGGAACTGGTTGCGAGGGAGGCGCAGGGTCGTAGTGGAATAGGCTTGCCCCGTCCCGGAAACTCGGCGGGTATTGGCGACAAAGTCGGGCGACGTGGCCCGGCAAGTCTCAGGAGTAACATATGGGGCGGTTGTCGTAGGTACGCCATGGGTTCATGACGGCACGGCGAGGCGGCAGGCGACGACGGACAGGTGCCGGCGGAGGTGGTAGCGGTGCGACAGATGGGTGGTTAACGTAGAATTCGGGGCGTCGGGGTCTGGCGGCAACCTCAGCGTAGGTGAGGGGGGCAGCCACGGGCGGAGGCCGAGGGCTAGAGGGCAAAACGTCGGCGACCTGCTCTTGGATGGTGCGTCGAAGGGTGGGATCTATGGGTGACGCAGGGTCGCCAGACACAGGCAGTAGGGACAGTTGGCGGGCCACTTCTTCCCGTATGAAGGCCTTGATCTGGGGAAGCAGGGAGGCCGAGTCAGAGACCAGACTGCAGACCGCCGGCGCAGGAAGGGACTCATCGAGGACTCCGGAACGGCGAGTAGAATTCCTCTGCTTCCTGAGGACGTCATAGCTCTGACAAAGCTGAATGACATCCACCACCGTTTGCGGATTCCTGGCGAGCAACATTTGGAACGCGTCGTCGGAGATGCCCTTAAGGATGTTGCTAATTTTCTCGGCCTCCGGCATGGATGGATTGATGCGCTTGCACAGGTCCAGAACATCTTCTATGTAACTGGTGAAGGTTTCAGTGGCGTGCTGAGCGCGAGCGCGGAGGCGTTGTTCGGCGCGCAGTTTGCGCACAGCTGGGCGGCCGAATACCTCCGAGAAGCTGGTCTTAAAGGACGACCAGGTAGGCAAGTCGGCCTCGTGGTTGCGGAACCACAAGTTGGCAACGTCGCTGAGATAGAATAGTACGTTACCAAGCTTGGTGGCATCGTCCCACTTGTTGTGGGCGCTGACGCGCTCGTAAGTCGCCAACCAGTCGTCAACATCGTGGTCGTCGGCACCGCTGAAGACGCTGGGATCTCGCTGCCGGAGCCCGCCAGAACACAGGATGGTAGGCGACGGGATGGGGGCTGTCTGGCTGGTGACTTCAGGCATAACTGGCGGCGAAGGTAAGGTGCGGCTACGGAGCTCCAGGATGAGGACGAGAGGGGGAACTTACAGCAGCCTCCACCAAACGTAGGATGGGGTTGTGGCTGAGCAGAACCTAGGTCGCTTTGCAACGTTCAGCAAAGGTGCAGGCCAAGCGTTCGGGCTGCGAGCGAGCGTCACACCTCAGGATCGTCGTCTTCTTTCACTACTACAGTTCACCACAGTGAGCGAGCACGGCTGCTACACTACAGTACAATTTTTTACGCAGTCCTCGATTATTGGCACCGGTTCGAATCCCCGCTATGAGCTAGTCTGTAAATTAACTAGTAACCTTATGGTGCACGAATGCTGAACCCTATGACATCATACCGAACATGCTGTGGCGAACGGTTGGCATGACCCAATTTCTTTACGCAGGCCTCGATTACTTCAACCACACGGTGCCGAGTACGCCAGTGGCTTTTCGGCCGAACGAGCTGAATACGCTCTATTGAAAAACACTGCTCTGACAGTCCATGGCTTTTTAAGTTGGTGACAACTGGGGCAAAATTTTCCTGCAACCAAGAAGTCGGCAAGCTAAACAGAAACGTTATGAAAAGATTTTGTATTTTGTGACTGGAAGTTCAAGAGCAGGCGTTTCTGTTCACCGCGTTGCACAAACGATAAACTAAGAACGTCTTCATAAGGGCCACATAAGTCGGGCCAAATGAAATTCTACCGCACTGATTGAAAAGGTGGGCAGCATTCAGAAAATACCTTTCTCAACCGACAAGAGCAATCTTCTTAACATCCTGGCAGCTTTCCTTTCCTCATGATGCCAAGTTCGACATTTCGCAGTGGCAGTTGGCAAACAGAAGTCGCCTCTGCTCTTGGTCGCTTTCTGCTTTCCTGTCAGAGAACATTATGGCAGCTTGCAGGGAAAGCAGCAATCAAAGCCCGAACATTATTCATTTCCGAGCCCACTTAAAATGAAAAGGAAAGTAGCAGTCACAAATATGATGTTGGAGGCCAGGCTACTGAATTACGCTAGAGCGCGCATAGTGTATCAGTTCTCGTTTTTTCGTTTGCACGGCGTAAGGACTGCGACAGCTCGAGCACTGGTTATGCGCACTGGTTATGCGGCTGTTCGCAGCCAGCCCTGCAGCCACAGGCCACACTTGTTGAGAGTCCAAGCGGCGGCATGACGGTGCATTGCGATGGGCACGAGTGAGTCTATGGGAGACGAGGAGGTGACAACGGGCTAGGTTGGCTACCATTTTTGATGCTTTAGCAGGATCGAAGAAAGACAAGCTGAAAAATCGCCGCAGAAAAAATTCAGAGAGTGTGGATCAGCGACACCATGCATAGCAGGACGCGAGAGGAACAGAGGTTGAAGAAGGCAAGTAAATAAAGTAACGTGGTTTAACCATAGTTACACCAAAAGTTCGTCCGACAGCTTTGGCATGGCTACACACAGTCCCAATTTCTCTCCTTCCATGGGTAATGAGACAAGCTCAACTAGAACGCGTTTATAGACGCATCATACGTTTGCGTCACGTGACGTAACCTGATAGTAGCGTCGCCACGACGAAACTGTAAACAATAAAGGTCAAGGTTACGGGTCAAAAGGCCGGCCATCATAATCGACATCAGGCACCACTGTGTACCTTTAGTAGACATGGTACACCACAGGGTTACAACTTCGCTAAACCTAAGACAGGGAGAAAGCATTCCCAAATCATCAAGGTTTGGCAATCGCCCGTGGCAAACTTGCGGGTGGCCATGAAGTAGCACATCGCTGGGCCAAGATCAAATTTTAGAGTGGCTGGGAAAAATATTTTTTCAAAACGACCTGGGCCGAATTGGGAGGTCGCCATACTGTCTGGCAGCTTATTTAATGTTGAACAGCAATTTTGATCCACATCAGCCAAGATCAGATTTCGGGGTAGGGCTGGGCAAAATTTTCGGAAATGCACCGGTGCAAATTTGGAGTCGCCATCCTGTAGGGCATGGCGAACTATGGTTAGACATACAATTTGGTCCACATCGCCCAAGGCCAATCTGTTAGCAAGACTTTAAACTGGGCTTCACGTTCATACTGTCACGTAGTGGTGGCTGCAGGCCGCCAACAGGAAAACATCGAGAATGGCTTCTAAACAAAAATCTTTATTGGGATGTCCTGCGCCCTCAAAGAACTCAATGACTCAGCTTCGGCGTAAGAAGAAGCAAGCTCGGCGGTCGTCTCAAGGAATAACTAAAGTTCTCGGCTTTGCTAATTTTAAAGCTGATCGCGAACTTTCGAGATAAAGCACGGAAACTTGCACGAACATTCTGGTACAACATAGAATCAGCTCCACCTGGATGCGAACTTTTTTCAGTGTGATAGGATTCAATCAGCTCTCTCCTGATCGCATCTTCCCATTTCTTGAAAATAGTTTCGTCAAACAGCAGCGCCTGGCCACTCCCATTACCGCATTTTATACAATATAAATGAAGGTTAGAGTAATGGGTAGTAATGGTTAGAGTAGAGTAATGCGGTAATGGGAACTGCCAGGCACTATTGTTTCACCAAGCTGTTTTTAAGAAATGGGTGGATGCGATAGGGAGAGAGCTGATTGAATCCTATCACACTAAAAAAAACATGGTCTGGATATTTGAGTTTTGTTCCACGGATGTTACACAAGAACGAGTGCACCTTTCATGACAGTTATGAAACATTGCAGCATATATTCTGTCCGTTTTTTTTTGTAATACTGCTGTAGGTCGTCTAGTGCTTTCCGGTGCATCCTCACTTTGTGCCGCACTTTTGCGCTGTGAGACCCTGTGAAGAAATAATGCCGTAAATCTTTTGTACAGTTTGTTTCCTCATTCTTAGAAGCTGCCGGCACTTCGCTTTATCGTTTTTTTAGGGAAGACGCACCCCGATTTATCTCCATTGATCGCATCCAGGTGGAGCTGATTCCGTGTACCAGAATGTTCCAACAACATTATATGTTTTATCTCTAAAGTTCGTCTTCAGCTTTAAAATGATCACGGCCGAGAAATTCGCGTATTATTTTCGACCACCACCGAGCTTTCTTGTTCTTACGCCGTAGCTGGGTCATTGAGTTCTTTGCGACACAAGACATGCCAATAAATATTTTCGTTTAGAAGCCATTGTCCTTGTTTTGCTGTTGGCGGCCTGCAGACACCACAACGTGACAGTATGAACCTCAACCCCAGCTTGAAGTCTTGCTAGCAGATTGACCTTGGCCGGTGTGGGCCAAATTGGATGTCTTACCATAGTTCCCATGCCCAACACGATGGCGATTCCAAATTTACACCGATGCATTTCCAAAAATTTCGCCCAGCCCAACCCCCCAATCTGATCTCGGCTGATTTGGATCAAAATTGATGTCCAACAATAAATAACTTGCCAGACTGGTTGGCGACCTCCCAAACTGGCCCAGATCATTTCGACAAAAATTTTCCCACCAGCCATAAAATTTGATCTTGGCGGAATGACGTCCTGACATCATGGCCACCCACAAGTTTACCACGCGCTGTTGGGAAAACGTTGGCGATTTGGGAATGCTTTCGCACTATATTGTCACGTTGTAGTGACGGCAGTTCAGTGGTCAGAAAGACAGTAACAAGGCTTTCGAACGAAGCTGTTTATTTGGGCTGACTTGCGCCCGCAAAAGAACTAAACAGCACGGCAGTGGCGTAAGCAACAAATGTGCTCGACATTCGTCGAACTACAAATGCCCGCTGCTCGCGGCGTCGTTAAATTTAAAGCCGGCAAGGAAACTTCGAGATAACAGGTCGAGTTAATTTAGAGTAATGTGGAAACACGTAGACGCAGCTCTTCATGGCTGCTCGAGATTAGTCCGGTCGCTTCTCGCGTCACGAGCAAAAATGATAACACCCCTTTCCTGCGGTCTTGCGCGTACGAACGGACAATACAATAATATGTGGCATTACCTCCCTCCCAAGGAAGCATCGTCTCGATGTTTTAGAATGAAAGCACGGAGAATGCAAACTTCGAGTCCTTTAGCGTTCATAATATGGCTTCAGGTGCACGACATGTACGACTTCCAGGCGTGTGCGACGTCGCCGAGATGCTGTCGAGCCATAGGGGATGACTTCATAGTCGAGGTCACCGATGCAACGGAGAACCCTGTACGGGCCAAAGTAGCTTCGCCGCAGCTTTTCACTCAATCCACGGCGGCGAATTGGCGTCCATATCCTGGCTTGTAATGCGTGTATCGTCGACGCAAATTGTAGCGTCGGGCGTCGGTGTGCTGCTGGTCTTGAATGCGAAGCCGCGCAAGCCTTCGGGATTTCTCGGCGCGGTGAAGGCAGGCGGCGACGTCGAGATTGTCTTCGTCGGAAACGGCGGCAGCAGTGCGTCGAGTGTTGTCGTGGGCTTCCTGCCGTATACCAGCTGGGATGGAGTAAACCTGGTTTTCTCCTGGGCGGCAGTATTGTAGGCGAAGATCACGTAGGGCAGAATGGAGTCCCACGTCTTGTGTTCGGCGTCGATGTACATGGAGAGCATATCTGCGATGGTCTTGTTCAGAGGCTCTGTGAGTCCGTTGGTTTGCGGATGATAGACAGTTGTCCTCCGATGGCTTGTCTGGCTGTACTTTAAAATGGCTTGCGTCATCTCCGCTGTAAATGCCGTTCCTCTGTCTGTGATGAGCACTTCAGGGGCGCCGTGTCGGAGGAGAATTTGTTCGACAAAAAATTTTAAGGCCGAGGCCTTTAGTCTCTCATCGTTGTAAGCAGGAGCTGTCGACAGAAATGTCACGCTTTTCAATTGGACGAAACGGTCGTGACGTCACAGTGCGCGAATTTCAAACGGGGCCAATTGTACTTTGCCTACTAACCATGCAACCAATTAAAGGGATCGTATAGTGATGCTGCAAGTAAGTTTGACTGAGTTTAGTTAAGTTTCTTAATTAACCAGTTAAGCTAATTAACCTTTCTGTCAGACCAGATAAAAAAAATGGCTGAGGCTTAACTTGATCAAGTCTGGGGAATGCGTAGCATCATCGTGTCGCGTAATTTGGAGGCGCACAACCACAGCGACGGCGCGAGGTGGGCCCCCGTTTCTCCACTGTCTTGACGTCATCGTGTCACGTGGTGTGACGCCATGTATCACGTGATTTGGAGGCGCACAACCGCAGCGACGGCGCGAGGTGGGCCTCCGTTTCTGCACTGCCGTGACGTCATCGTGTCACGTGGTGCGACCTCATGTATCACGTGATTTGGAGGCGCATAACCACGGTGAAGGGCTGAAGTGGTAGCTGAAGTAGTATGCTTCGCATAATAAATAAAACCGAGTAGGAAATTGGCCGAGCTTGGGAATCGAACCCCGGTCTCCGGAGTACGAGTCGAGCACGCTACCACTCCGCCATGCCAGCTCGATGGTTTGGAAAGAACAAAGGTGCGTCTAGTGAATACGGTGTCTTCGTTCACTCCCATCTTCCTCCCTTCTCGTTACGGCGAGGTTTAGGTGTCCACCGGGATATGAGAGACAGATACATTTGCTTTCCTCAAAAACCAATTTACCGACGAGCAAGGCATATATGTCCACGTTATAGATTGGTCCAAATTGTCGTGACGTCACCGCGCATGAATTTTGACGGGTGTCCTCCGAAATATGTGAGGCAGTTACTGCGCAACTTCATTTCCTAAAATACAATTTCCGACTAGTGTCTACTGACATATGCGAGACAGTTACTGCGTAATTTCCTTTCCTCAAATACAATTTTCATTTTCTTCATTACGGCCCCTCTCTCTTCTTTCACTGACACTTCCTCCCTTCCTGTACGGTGCGGCTCAGGTGTCCACCGAGATGACAGAGAATTACAGCCCCATTTCCTTTCCTCAAAAAGCGTTGCGTTCAAAGGGCAACGCATCGCGCCGAACGGGTGGTGGTGTTCCTTGGACTCCGTGGCAGCGCTACAACACGCTGTCGCGTTCCACTCCTAAAGGCGAAGCTTAAGCGTCATTAATTGTCAGTTAATTAATGCCCCAACAAAATGTGCAGTGAAAAATCGCGTAGCAAATGCATCACTCAGGCTTTCGCCTTTCACCACTTTAGCCGCTAAAGTTCCTCGTAATTTTTTGCAACTTCTGTTGCGGTACCACTAGGCAACACTTTTGCTTCGGCGTAGCGGGTCATGTAGTCTGTGGCCACGATGATCCACTTGTTACCTGATGATGAAGTCGGAAAGGGGCCGAGGAGATCCATTCCTATTTGCTGAAAGGGCTTAGTTGGCGGTGGTATGGGGTTAAGGAGTCCGGCTGGTCTGGTCGGAGGCGTTTTGCGTCGCTGACATTCACGGCACGTTTTCACGTAATGGGAAACGTCGGTAGCTAGCCGCGGCCAATAGTACTTCTCCTGGATGCGGTACAACATGCGAGCAATCCCGAGATGCTCTGCAGTCAGCTCATCATGACATTCCTGCATAATTTCTTGCCTGAGATTTTTGGGCATGACAAGACGGCAGTGGGCAGGACGGCAGCATCCTTTACAAGATGCCTAATCGTTGCATGTTCTTCGTGCAGATCCTCGCGGCTGTTGCTGTTTCGCTTTTTTGCGACTTCGACTCAAGAGCGCCTGCGCAACCATCAAGCTTGCGGCACGTGGATGGGACCATCAGCTTCGCTACGGACTGCCATGTCACCCTTGTTGGTGATATACCTGGCGTGCTCCCCTGGGCACCTGACGGCTTCCCACGTGCCTGTCTACACCGTCCAATCACCATTGGCCCTTGGTCTACGTCAGCTCTTCCTCGGACTATAAATCGGACCGCACCGGCGTACCGCTTCAGTGGGCAGGACGGCAGCAGCCTTTACAAGATGCCTAATCGTTGCATGTTCTTCGTGCAGATCCTCGCGGCTGTTGCTGTTTCGTTTTTTGCGACTTCGACTCAAGAGCGCCTGCGCAACCATCAAGCTTGCGGCACGTGGATGGGACCATCAGCTTCGCTACGGACTGCCATGTCACCCTTGTTGGTGATATACCTGGCGTGCTCCCCTGGGCACCTGACGGCTTCCCACGTGCCTGTCTACACCGTCCAATCACCATCGGCCCTTGGTCTACGTCAGCTCTTCCTCGGACTATAAATCGGACCGCACCGGCGTACCGCTTCAGTGGGCAGGACGGCAGCAGCCTTTACAAGATGCCTAATCGTTGCATGTTCTTCGTGCAGGTATGTTACCTAAGGAACGCTGACTGCGTTCGATCTGATGATCGTTGTTTGCTGCTGTTTTCCTGCCCACACAGTTTTGTTACCTTCTGTTCAAATGCTGTATTTTGCTTTTCTCGCCTTCTACAAAGCGGGGACGTTGAACAAAACCCAGGCCCCCCTAAACGATCAGTCTCAGCTAACTCGTCTAAACATCTTAGTGGGAAGCGGGCAACGCGTTCCAATACTGACTTATCCTCCACTCCGGGGGTCGCAGACGTCCTTTCTCAGCTCTCGAAACTGATTGCTGGTCAAGAACGAATCGCTAGTGACATTACAGATTTTAAGAAAACTTTTTCCGCTCGTCTTGATGTCCTCGAAGCTCGTGTTTCATCACTGGTATCATGTGCAACTCCTTCAGCCTCTGCGTCATTGAGCGCTAACCTCCGTTCGGACATTACCTCATTAAAAAAAAACAATATCCAACTTGGTTGTAAAGAATGAAGACTTAGAAAACCGGTCAAGGCGGAACAATCTTGTTGTGCACGGTCTACATGAGAGTCCTGATGAAGATGGCGCCAGTTTATTATCCAAAATCCGCAAAATATTTACTGAAAATCTTCGCATAGAATGTCCGAGCATTGAGCGTTGTCATCGCATCGGCAGACCCAGTGATGGACGTACACGACCTGTCATTCTAAGGATCCTCGACTTCAGTGAGAAGATTGTTGTCATGAAAAACGTATCGAAACTCAAAGGGGAAGATTTTTACATCCCTGAGGATTTCTCTGCGAGCGTCCGTGCCCTTCGTAAGAAAATATGGAATGCATCTTCCTCGCTTCGTGACGGTGGTTCAAAAGTGAAGCTTCGGTACAATCACGCTTTCATTGATGGTGTCAGGTACACATGGGATGAAGCTTCGAGTAGCTTGAAACGGGACCCCCATCACGATGCGACCGAATCTTCTGAGCTTCATTCGTTACCCTGTCATGAAGCTACCGAATCTAGTGAGCTTCCTCCGTTACCCCCGTTGACGTTCACCTAGCTCGCCACCAAGTCTCGTTGTCTTAAATCTTAATGCTAGAAGCATCTCTAACAAACTCCCTGATCTTCTCGCGCTTGTGTCCTCCCATGACCCTCACATTGTTGTGTGGGTTTTTAAGTGGACACAGGCCACACCACCCACCGCGGGTTCGAGCTTCGCGCGAGCCAAGGGCCCCGATCAGCCGTCACCACACACACACTGGGACACCGATGCAGTGCACTCAACCTCCGCTGGGAGGAGAGCGATTCGCCGCAAAGAAATAGGCCTCCAAGTTCACAAAGGAGACGTTTATTCACGTCGTCCTCCAGCTGATACACACACACACTCAATAGTCACCCCGTCCCGGGGGCGCGCGAGGAGCAAGGCTCCGCTGCGCGCACGAAGCGACTAGAGCAATGCGTGCCGCTAGCACGCCGCTGCAGGAGAATGTCCCCGCGGCAGTGCTGTGATCTCTCTCTCGTGTCGACCGTTGGGCCGGTTGCGAGAGAGAGTGGGCAATCAACGCAAGGTACGCCTGTCGGAGGTCGCTGGACCCCGCTGGACAGGCTCGAGCCGCTGCAGGTCAGAGGACACGTGCGGACGAGCTCGAGTATATGCACTGGTCCGAGCGGCAAAGGCCGGCAGGGACAAACAGTAGCGTACGCACCTTACGCTGTCTCGGAGGGATCTCTCTCTCTGGGCCCCGCTCGGACGGTCGCGCCGTGCGCGGCCGCCCGTAGCGGGTCCCAAATTCCCGCCAAAAGGCGCCAATGGCAAAGGCCCTTGGGGAGCCGGGGCGGAGCTGTGGCTAAATGACAGTGATTAGTCACCCAGCCGCCTCTCCACCGCCTGAGGCAGGAGCAAGGGAAAGAGGAGAAACAACGCGGGAGGCCGGCACAGCCGCGCAAAGGCGACGGCGGAAAGCCGGGATTCCCACAATTGGCATCACTGAAACCTGGCTTCACCCTGACATATATGACTCTGAATTTACCCCACCTGGTTACCTTGCTATCCGTGCTGACAGGCAGGAGGGCAAAGGAGGTGGTGTTGCTTTACTTCTGCGTTCTTATCTTAGATTTTCTATACTTCCTGCTCCATGCAACACCGAGTCAATTTGGTGCAAGCTTTATTTAGAAAAATAGACTGTTATTATTGGCGTTTTTTACCGACCCCCCGGAACCTCTGCTGATGTTTTGCACTCTGTTGGTCAGTTCATACATAGTCTTTCAGTATCAAACATCATCTTCATGGGTGATTTCAAAGTGCCTGGTATTCACTGGCCATCGATGTGTTATTCTGGCCGTGACGCTTCTTTAGCAAAAGAGTTGATGGATCTCTCACTCTCTCTTGGACTCACTCAAATAGTTACGCTTCCCACCAGGCTGAATTCATTGCTAGACTTAATCTTTCTAAGCCCCAACCTAATAGACACCGGGTTTCAGTGTACGGTTGTCGATGGTATTTCTGACCATGAAGCAGTTCTCCTTACCCTGTCCCGCTTCTCTAGTAACCCACATTACTCCTTCACGTCATTTCCGGATTTCCATCACGCAGACGACAACTCCGTAATCGACAAACTAGCCGAGTGCTTCGACGCCTTCTGCGCGCTCAGCCGTGACGGCGACGTTAATGACCTTGTTGAATATTTCGAAAAAATTGTTAGACTGTGCATTAAACAGTTTGTTCCCGTCAAAACAAAGAAAAGAAATCCTACTCTTCCTTGGATTAATCGCGATGTTTTACAGATGTCACGTCGTGTGGCCTGGCTGAGACGCATGGCACGTAACAATAACCCTGATGTTGTTGCTCGATTTCAAGCTGCAAAAAATGAACTTCGAATTAAAATGCACTCTGCTAAAGATTTCTATTTCCACGTTGAGCTCCAAGGGCTGCTAAGAGATAACGCTCGTAAATTTTGGCGCTCTGTTCTACCCTCAAACACTTCCTCCACCTCATTTGTTATTAATGAAGAAATTGTGACTGACCCTGTTCAAATATTTGATGCATTTAATGCCTACTTTCATTCCGTCTTTGAACGTGATAATAACATGATTCCACCTTTCAGTCTTCCTAATCATGATCATTCTATCTCAGATATCATGGTTAGCACTCCGGGGATTTTAAATCTTATCTTGTGCCTTGACACAAAAAAATGCGCTGGACCGGACTGTATCCCAAACACCTTCCTAGCACGTTATTCCCTCTGGTCATCTCGATATCTCTCAATTATATTTCAAAAATCTCTTTCTACTGGCATTGTCCCTTCCTCATGGAAACTCGCCCATGTACTCCCTCTCTATAAATCCGGCAACAAACAACTGCTTTCTAACTATAGGCCGATCTCTTTAACTGCACATTCATGTAAGATCCTAGAGCACATTATTTATAAACACATTATGGAATTTCTTGAAGCAAATAATCTTCTGTCCAGAGCTCAACACGGGTTTCGTAAGGGGTTTAGTACAGTGACTCAGTTAACTGAATTTGCACATGACATTCTTCTCAGCATAGACCCCGGTAACCAAATCGATGCTATATTCATCGATTTCTCAAAAGCTTTCGACACGGTCCTTCACTCTAAATTGTTATGCAAACTAAAAGTAATTCTCAATAACTCTCAACTCGCTGATTGGATTGCCGATTTCCTCTCACACCGCTCCCAGTCTGTTCGCTTCAATTCCGTCGATTCTTCTTTAGCCGATGTTACCTCTGGTGTTCCCCAAGGCTCTGTCCTTGGCCCTTTGCTATTTTTGCTCTTTATTAATGATTTACCTGACAGTATAACCTCCAAGATCCGTCTATACGCCGATGATTGCGTACTGTACCACAGTATCAACTCTGTTAATGATCACCTCCTTCTGAATGAGTCTTTTGGTATGTTCCGTGACTGGTGGAATACGTGGCAGATGAACATCAATTTCAGCAAAACAGTTGTCATGTCTTTCACCAACCGCCTATTACCTTCTAATTACGACTATGCATCACTGCAAATGGTTCATGAATATAAATATCTTGGCGTCGTTTTTTCTCTTAATATGCAATGGTCAAAACACATCGATTACACCACAGCTAAAGCTCTTAAAAAGGTAGGTTACTTACGGCGCACAGTACGGGATGCTCCTAAAGAAGCAAAATTGCTCATGTACAAAACTCTAATTCGCCCTATTCTTGAATACGCTTCTAATGTCTGGAATCCATACAAGCAATGTGAAATCGATCAAATAGAATCTGTGCAACGTAAAGTTCTAAGATTTATTTTTCGCCGCTACGACTTTCATTTTTCAACCTCATCTGCGATGTCTTCCCTAAACATAAGCCCGCTTGCATCCCGCCGAAAAACTGAGTCCTTAAAACTTCTTCACTCCATAGTCCATTCTGCTAATTGCCTTTCAGAGGGTAAGCATATCTCGTTTTCAAAACCATCTGCAACCAGGAGCCATCACGATCTTAATATCCAACCTTTTTTTGCCCGCACTAACGTTTTCAAATACAGTTTTTTTCCGCGCACTGTTGAGTGTTGGAATTCTTTGGATGGCAACATTCGTGCGCTATCAATCTCTGATTTTGCGTTGGCAATTGAGTCGTAGCATTGTATGTTGTTTTTCTAGCGTTTATATTTGTAATGATTGTACTTTTGTATGCGTGGAATTGTTCCACATTTTTTTACCCACTCCTGCTATAGCCCCTTGAATGGGGCTGCAGTATTTTCAAATAAATAAATAAATAAAGATGCACTGTTCTGTTGGGCGCGAAGTTCTTCTTCAGGAGGACAATATTGTGAAGGAGGAAGGATGATAGTTGCCGCTGGAACACTCCGGGAGGCGTGCGGTCTTGCCTTTCATATAATCAACTAGGCTTTGCAACTCAGGATCCGAGCGCTGCTGCTGCGCGAAACTGCTGGCGCTTACCGGTCCTAAGAAAGCGTCGCTGTCTTCCTCTTCCGGTCCTGTGTCGACGGGGGCTCGCGACAAGGAGACTGCGTCGGAATGCTTGCGGCCAGATTTGTAGACTACAGTTATGTGGAATTCTTGAAGGCGCAGGCTCCAACGAGCAAGGCGGAAGGAGGGATATTTCAAATTGTCTAGCCAGCACGGAGCATGGTGACCGCTGACAACCTTGAATGGTCGTCCGTACACGTAGGGGCGAAGTTTCGACGTGGCCCAAATAATGGCGAGACATTCTTTTTCGGTCGTCGAATAGCTGGCTTCGGATTTCGACAGCGAACTGCAGGCGTACGCGATAAATTTTTCCTCTCCACCATTTTTCTGAACGAGCACCGCTTCTAAGCCCACACTGCTTGCATGGGTATGAATTTCGGTTTCGGCATTTTCGTCAAAGTGCCCGAGCACAGGAGGGGACTGTAAGCGGCGCTTCAGCTCTTTGAAAGCTTCCTCTTCCGGCCTTTCCCATTTAAAAGGCAGGCCAGCCTTGGTAAGTTGGGTCAAAGGTTCAGCGATGCGCGAAACGTTCTTGGCGAATCGCCGGTAGTAAGCGCACAATCCAAGGAATCTGCGCATAGCTTTCTTTTCATTGGGCTGCGGAAACTCTGCGATCGCAGCCGTCTTCTGAGGGTCTGGGCGAACTCCATGCTTGCTTACGACGTGACCAAGGAACAGCAGCTTCTCGTAGGCGAAGTGCCACTTCTCTGGTTTCAGTGTTAGGCCTGAAGACTTTATTGTTTCCAGCACTATCCGAAGCCTTCTGAGGTGGTCTTCAAAGCTTGTGGAGAAGACAACAACATCATCTATGTAGACTAGACAAATTTGCCACTTCAAGCCTGCGAGCACCGCATCCATTACTCGCTGGAACGTCGCTGGGGCAGAGCAGAGGCTGAATGACATCACCTTGAACTGGAAGAGTCTGTCTGGTGTGATGAATGCAGTCTTCTCGCGATCTCTTTCGTCGACTTCAATTTGCCAGTAGCCTCTCTTCAGGTCCATCGATGAGAAGTACTCAGCGTTGCACAGCTGGTTCAATGTATCGTCGATGCGGGGGAGGGGTTAGACATCCTTCTTCGTAATGCTGTTCACGTGCCAGTAATCGACACAAAAGCGAAGGGTGCCGTCTCTCTTTTTCACTAGGACGACTGGTGCTGCCCAGGGGCTCCTCGATGGCTGCATGACGTCGTCACGAAGCATTTCCTCAACTTCCTTGCGGATAGCTTGGCGTTCTAGCGGCGATACGCGGTAGGGGCTGTGTCGCAGTGGTCGGGCGTGTTCGTCTGTGATAGTGCGGTGCTTGGCAAGCCTGGTTCGTCGCACATTCGATGCTGATGAGAAGCAGTCGCTGTACTTTTGAAGAAGACTGCGTATTTGGTCTTCTCTGCCCTTAGCGAAAATGAGGATGTGCTTAAAATGCATTTCAAACATGTTGTATTAATTTCATATTTATTTCGCATTTTTTTTGTCCCTATGCTTAAACTGCAATACGAATGCTTTCTAAGTATACTAGGAATAATATTTTGAACGTTCTTTAAAATACGGGAAAAGTACATTTTTGCCTGTTTAGCATATTTATAATGCATTAAAAATATACTAAAAACATGCATTCATACATACGGTTACATTAGAAATACACAAAAAATATACATTAAACACACCAAAACTATATTCACTTCACCTTAAAAATGTCTACCGGTCGGCTTCACAGAACGAGACGGGTTAATGCTTCAACTGAAGAAAAAACTATACTTACAAACGCAGTTATCATCAATCACGATGTACATGAGATTATAAGGTCACGTGACGGCATGGGAACGGCAAAGATACCTACGCAGCAAATCATGAGGGAAGTGCCGCAGAAAGCAACAAATGCTCCGACAAACGCCGTACTTGGCTTGCCCTATATATACCCGCCGAGAGCGACGAACTATCTTGGCCGGTGAGGCGTTTTTTTGCGCAAAGACTGTGGGCCCAAAAGTTTTCCCAGGTGTGCCCTACTGGTAGCGTTCGAATTGGGAGGCGACCTAGAGCAGAATTGTTAGACGAAACTTGAGTCAAGATTAGGTCAGGAGTCGAACAGTCAACCAACAGATACACGGGCGTCTACGGGAGCCGGTCGGGCTTACCGGTCGTGGTATTTCGCTGGCATATTCGGGATCGGAAATGCCCAAGGCGCCTTTGCCGATATCACGCTATCGCGCTCTACGCACGTAGTGTAAATAAGTGGTGATTACCTTCCTTATAGAAGTTACCATAAATGGAAGGACTTCAGAACAGAAAAGGCTTAGGCAGGTTGGTAATTCCTTGCAACACCGTAATCATAGCGCGGGAACAATGCAGGCGTTCTCGTCCGTCTCGTCTTTGTCCTGCGTTCTTCTCGCGGTATGATTACTGTGTTGCAACGAAAGGACGACAGGAAAGTGAAAGTTTTCACTGTTCCTTGAAACGTCATTTCGAGCTCTAGATTGTTCCACGGTAGCTTCAAGTGTAATGCAAATATGTTTACGCGGACTGCCCATTTGTTAGAATTGAAGCATACCTGGACGGATTAATTCCGTATTTACGAAAGTACGCTTTAAAAACATTGCCAACACCAAAATGTGATTACCCCAAACTCGATTTCAGGCATTAGTTTGTTCAACGGCAGCTTGAAGTGCGCTGCAAACATGCTAAGGCAGACTGTCCTTTTGCTAGAAATTAAGTATTCTTTGGACGAATTAATTGCGTATTTACGGAAGTACTGTTCAAATACGTTGTCAACACGCAAATTCCATTTCCCGAAACGCCATTTCGAGCCCTTGACTGTTCAACGGCAGCCAGAAGTGTGCGCAAATACGTTTAAAAGGACTGCCCGTTTGTTAGAATTGAAGTATATTTAAGATGAATTAATTTCATTTTTACGAAAGTACATTTTTAATACATTGACAAGATGCTAAAACTGCACACATATACGTTTACAGGGAACACCCGTTGTAGAATTGAAGTATACTTTGGATGAATTAATTTCATATTTCCGAAAATACACTTTTAATACAGTGAGAAGATGATAAAACTGCATAGATATTTTTTCATGTATTTGAAAAGTGCTTGAAGTATGCTTTAAGTCAGGTATTTTTGGCATATGTTTAGAATATATTTCGAATACCAAGCATGAAATTTCAAGAACGTATTTCCTACATATTTTTAGTGCACTCATGAATAAAAATATGCTAAAAATACAATCTATATAGCCCACCGCATATTTCAAAGGTATTAGTTTTTGCTAAGGGATGCTCCGGGTTAATACTGGGTTGATATCAAACGTGGGTTGATGGCATTGGTCTAATGGTTCTACGGGTTCGTCAGGTAGAGAAAATATGTCTCTTATGTGTGCCAGCTCGTCGAGAAAAGCAATCGTGGTACCTTTGTTTAGATGCCTGTATTCTTCGGTGAAGTTAGCAGTACTTGGGCTTGGCCATTCCGGATTTGGGCGACTCCCCTTGCGACGCCCATTCATCGATCCAGGAGTACCTGGGTGTTCCCCTCGACGACGCCTTCGGAAGTTTCAAGGTCTCCAGTACCTATGCAGGCGAGGACACTTGATCGGGGCGGCACGCTCAATGCTTCGTCGAGGACGTTTAAGGCAACGCGATGAGTCGCTGTTGTCGCGGCAGATATGGCTTTGTTCGTGGAAGGGCTTGATCGACTTAGATCGAAAGTCGATGATCGCACGATGTTCGTTCAGGAAGTCCATTTCCAAAATCACGTCTCGTGAGCATTTGTGCAGGACCAGGAAGCTTGTAGCATAGGTTCGCCCAGTTACTGTAACTCTCGCGATGCAGCGTCCTGACGGCGTAATAAGGTTACCAACTGCAGTGCGGATCAGCGGGCCATCCGAAGTTGTCACTTTCCTGTGTCGGACAGCGAGTGGCCCGCTCATGACGGAGTATTCAGCTCCTATGTCGACCAAGGCAGTAACCACGTGACCGTCGACCGTAACTTCAAGGTCACTTGTTCGCGTTTTTATATTACACGTGGTCTTCGGTGTAAGATCTCGGCTTCGTCGAGCAGTGCAGCTCCGGTAGGCGTACTCCGGCGTTACTTCTCTGGGCGGTAGAGAAAGCTTCGACTCTGGCCGCGTCATCGTCGTCGTCGTCGTCGGTGTTGTCGTCGTAGTTGAAGCATGGTCTTGCGTTTTCGTCGATGGAGGATATTTTTTCTTGCGCTCAGAAGTAACCTCACCTCCAGAGGCTGCTTTATTTAGTTAAACCTTCGGGGACTGGGGGAGCTTCCATGCACTGCGTAGCCTCGGCTAGGAGACACATAGCGCGGTGACGATGGCAACGGAGAACGCGATACGCGGCTCGGTGATGAGTATTCTTCCCTACGCAAAAACTCTTCGATTTTGGCTGGTCGCTGGTCGGGTCGCGGTCATGGGGCGTCGTAACAAAACCCTCGGATGCCCATTCTCCTGTATGGGCAGTACCAAAGAATGTGACCGGCTTCGCCGCAGTGGAAGCATAGTGGGTGGTGCTGGTCGGGTGTTCTTCAGTCGTCGCATTTTCTCGGCCCTAAGCGACGATCGTAGGACGGGCGGGTTGGGGCGAGAGGGCGGTGGTCCAGCGCAGCTGGCTAAGGGCAATACGGGCTTGGGTCCCGTCGTCGAGGTGCAGAACGGCGCACTGCTGCGGCGTAAGTCATGGCTTGGGGCTCCGTAGGCTGCGTGGTGGTCGGCGTCGCACCCTAGACCTGTTGAACCTCGTCCCGGATGACGTGACTGAGCGATGTAAGTTTCGGCTGCGTTCCCTTTGGCAGCAATCCTCGGAGCTCTTCTCGGACAACTTGCCGTGTAACCTCCCGCAGGTTACCCTTAGCGGTGTTCAGGCAGCTTGCTGACAAAAAGGGTTGCTGGCGGTGATACTGGCGGGCTCGGGCATCTAAGAGTTTTTTCCATCGTGGATGCGTCTTCTAAGAATTCCGCGACGGTTTTTGGTGGGTTGCGGACGAGGCCGCAAAGAGTTGCTCTTCAACTCCTCGCATAAGCAACTTCACCGTCTCTTCTTCCTTCATGTTCGAGTCGGCACGCCGGAAGAGACGCTTCATCTCCTCAGTATACACTGCAACGGTCTCGTTTCGTTGTCGTATGCCAGACTGTAGCAGCTGCTGGGCTCTCTCCGTTCGCACGACATTTGTGAAGGTCTTCAGAAGCTGCTCCTTGAAGGTTTCCCACTTCGTGAGACTAGCTTCCTCACTTTCATACCAGATTCTTGCTGGTCCGTCCAAGGCGTAGCATCATCACAGTTGTTGAAGACAGCGACGAGGTCGAACTGTTCCAGCCATTCTTCGGGGTCGGCGCCATGCGAAGCGTCGAAGGTTTTTGGCACCCGGGGCTGCTGAGGAATGATTGGAGTCATCGTCAGGGGCAAGGTGACGGTGGACGTTGCTTCTTACTTTCGCTTCCGGGTAGGGTCCGGCAGAGTCCCGAACTCAGGTGCGTCCCCTAGCAAACGTCGGCATGAGCGGTGGACTGGAGTCACGTCCTCCGGTGAATGGCTCGCGACAAGCAGGGGGTGTCGGTACATGTAAGGCTACCCAGCACCTCCACCAGATGCCACGTTGTAGTGAGGGCAGTTCAGTGGTCAGAAGGACAGTAACAAGGCTTTCGAACGAAGCTCTTTATTTGGGCTTACTTGCGACCGCAAAAGAACTAAACAGCACGGCAGTGGCTTAAGCAACAAATGTGCTGGTCAGTCGTCGAACTACCAATGCCCTCTGCTCGCGGCGTCGTTGAATTTAAAGCCGGCAAGGAAACATCGAGATAATTGGTCGAGATCATCTAGTGTAACCTGGAAACACGTAGATGCAGCTCTTCATGGCTGTGATCAATCAAGATTAGTCCGGTCGCTTCTCGCGTCACGAACAAAAATGATAACGCCCCTTTCCTGCGGCCTTGCGCGAACGTACGGACACTACAATGATACGTGGCAATAAGAGGTTTAACCAAGTTGTAAACCTCTGGTGTATCATGTCTAGTAAAGGTACACAGTGGTGCCTGATGTCGATTATGATGGCTTGTCTTTTGACCCGTAACCTTCGCCTTAATTATTTAAAGTTTCGTCGAGGGGGCACTACTGTCAGGTTGCGTCACGTGACGCAAATGTGTCGTGGGTCTATAAAGGAGTCGTAGTTGCGCTTGTCACATTACCCATGGAAGGAGAGAAATCGGGGTCGTGTGTGTAGCCATGCCAAAGCTGTCGGACGAACTTTTGGTGTAACTATGGTTAAACCACGTGACTTTATCTACTTTCCTTCTCCAACCTCTGTTCCTCTCGCGTCCTGCTATGCATGATGTCGCTGATCCACCCTCTCTGAATGTTTTCTGCGGCGATTTTTCAGCTTCTCTTTCTTCGATCCTGCAAAAGCTCCAAAAATGGTAGCCAACCTAGCCCGTTGTCACCTCGTCGTCTCCCATAGACTCACTCGTGCCCATCGCGATGCACTGTCATGCCGCAGCTTGGACTCTCAACAAGTGTGCCTGTGGCTGCAGGGCTGGCTGCGAACAGGCGCATAACCAGTGCGCCTAGAGAGCTTGCACGCTCGAGCTGACACCGTTCTTATGCCGTGAAAGCAAAAAACCAAAGCAGGTACGCTATGCCAGCTCTAAAGTAAGTCAGTAGCAGCCTGGCCTGCAAGATCCTATTTGTTATTGATACCTTTATTTTCAATATCAGTGCCCTCGGAAATGATTATGGCTCGGGCTGTGATTGCTGCTTTCACTGCAGGCTGACATATTGTTCTCTGGCAGGAAAAGAGAAAGCGACCAAGAGCAGAGACGACTTCTGTTTGCCAACTGTCACTGCGAAATGTCGAACTTGCTATCATGCACAAAGGAAAGCTGCCAGGATGTTAAGAAGATTGCTCGTGTCGGTGGAGAAAGGAATTTTCTGAATGCTGCCCACCTTTTCAATCAGTGCGGTAGAATTTCATTTGGCCCGACTTATGTTGCCCTCATGAAGACGTTCGTAGTTTATCGTTTGTGGAATGCGGTAAACAGAAACAACTGCCTTGAATTTCCAGTCACAAACTGCAAAACATTTTGATAACGTTTCTCTTTATCTTGCCGACTTCCTGGCGGCAGAAACATTTTGCCCCAGTTGTCACCAACTTAAAAAGCCATTGACTGTCAGAGTCGTGTTTTTCAGTAGAGTGTATTCAGCTCGTTCGGCCGAAAAGCATTGAGGTACTCGGCATTGTGTGTCAGAGGTAATCGGGGCCTGCATAAAAAAGTCGTATCATGCCAACCGTTCGCCGTAGAATGTTCGGGGTGATGTCATCGGCTTCAGCGTTTTGTGCACCATAAGGTCATTAGTTAATTTAGAGACTACTTCACGGTGGGGATTCGAACTGGCGCCTATATTCGAAGACTGCGTAAAAAAATTGTATCGTAGAAATTTGCGGTTCCAGTGATTGTTGATTGATTGGTGTGTGATAGGCTATGACGAGTTAATGTATATTTCAAATTAATTGAATAATGAGAAATTAAAAATATGGAACAAGGGTTTAAAGGTGTCAGTAGGTACAGAATTAAATGCTACTGGTTGCTGATGCTAATTTAGGACGTGTATAGTGTTTAATTAATATATTAATTAGTTGAAACAATTGAACAAATGAAAAAAATGCGTTGAAAGGTGTCACACTGCTCAGAGCGGAAAGCTTAACCAACTACGCTATGGCGTCACACCTTTGTGGCGGAGCTTATGTGTCCTCTCCATCAAATTAGAGTTTGGTCTCTCACGTGACATGCATGCGAGCCAATGTAGAAAAACTTTATTTTTTTTTTCAAAAGAAAGGTTCCCTCAGTCTGCTGCGATTAGCGTATTGCGCCAAACTGAGCAAGCCAATTTTGAGTGGAATAGTCTTTTCCACACAAAAAAAAATTTCTTTCAAAGTTGGGGTTTTTTAACGACCATGGCGAGGAGGTGCAATACCCTATGCATAACATTGCTGAATAAAAAAGGCAAAAAATCTAGCTTGTAAATCAAAGACGGGTATTTAATATATTACGCACTGAAACGGAGCGATTTGTAAAAATACATGACCTCGTTTGAAATCCTGTTTTGTCATTTTAATATGTGTAATTTCCGGGGTTCACACGCTCATGAGATTACAAATCGGCCATTCGATACAAAGCCATTTTGAGAAATTCGGTTATACACTTTGCAATCGTTCGGATGGTAGTTCGGACTGACATGACTTACAAATTACTCTCCAAAATGTTTTGCGAGCATTCGCTCGCGCAACCTGTGCCGCTAAATTTAGTGGTATTTATTAATTTTCCACTTTTTCCAGCGATTGTAATGATGATGTGTTCGCAACATCAATATCTGTGCAGCCTCGACTTATTGCAAGGTCATCGTGTAGAAACTGGGTGAGAATTTGTTTCCAGGCAGTGCAACAGTTCTCTTCCAATAGGAGTGTCATGAGAAGTTCGGATATCACTCATCAGTCCATAGGAGGTGTGGTCCGTGAAGAACTTTATGAATGACTTAGTCTCGCCTATCAGCGTGCCAACCTTCGTTGCCCATTCTAAGTCATTAGATTGGCAGCAAACTTGAGATTAAATGTTGCTTCAATAATAAATGGCGGAATAGTTCATTTAAATCACCTAATTGTTGGCAAGAGAAAATGAGTTAGATAAAAATTTCGTGCAGCCTTACTACAAAGTTTCATGAGACTTACAACAAATTACGCATGTTATTTCAATTGGTCCCACGGTATACCAAAACACATATGGCACTTCTAATTCTCCAAGTGTGTTGTAAGAAAATACAATAGCTTGTCACGTTCCAAGTGCATGTAGGCAGCCAGTCTATGGCAATAACTGAGAACTCACTATTCGCGCACGTTGGCAGTGACGCTTGTGGTATTATCTGCAGTGCGACTGACCCTTCAACGGTCCAATCTTCCCCTCAACGACGGGCAATGATTACAAAAGAGTGAATTTGCCCAAGTAACCGATATAGGAGAGGTATAAAGTAAGAGCGATGTTTGTGCCTATTGAGGCCAATTTTATGGCAGCATACATCCACTATTGGCGTGCTTATTCGGGTTGTTCCTGGGTGAGCTATGTTTTTGTTGGAGTTTTTTAGATAGATAGATCCAAACTTTATTTCAAAAATGTGCACATTCTTTAGAATGAGCCACAGGCCAAAAGCTAAAAAAATAGCTTGAAAATGCCTGTGGCTCATCTAAGAGCCATTACAACATAATAAATAAGATAAACACATTCATACAACGGTGGCAGGTCGCATACGAGCACACTATAGAAAGAATTAATATTTACAATTGAACGGATTGCTACACAGCGATGTAGTTTGAAACTAGAAAAAACAATTAAAACTGAACAAGATGCATTTGAAAGTTACACACACTGCTGGGTTGATGACAAATGGAAAAAGGACACCGATACATACACAAACTACAATATATAATAAGAAGTTATGGAATATTATTTACAAAGTACACTTTTAAATCATGTGGTCGGAGGTTATACATGCTAAGCTGGTTAGATTCGTAGCTGTTTAGAACATTAGGTATAAGAAAATTAAGTGCTTGTTTACCATAATTAGTTCTAGTGCGTAGAAATGTCCATTTTGCAGTTGATCGGGTTTGAAATTACTTTTCTATGGGCTTTAACATTGCGATATTAAGCAAAAAATTACATATTGATGGTGAAGAAAATTTGAGATAGTATAATAGGCGGTACTCAAGAAAAATATTTACACGAATTACTTCATACTTAATAAACAATTCAGCCGTATGGGCAGTAAAACTGGCACCTTCGATAATCCTGATAGCTTTCTTTTGGAGAATTAGAATTTTCTGTAGATTTGTTTCGGATGTCGTAGCCCAAACTATGTGGCAATAGTTAATGTGTGATTGGAATAGGGCATGATAAATCATTCATTTTATACAGGGAGGAAATTCAGTGCGGTACCGAGCAAGAAAACCAACGGAAGGAGCTAATTTCTTACGAAGATGTGTTGCGTGTGCGGTCCAGCTCATACAGGCGTCAAAAATTACTCCGAGTGATCTGAAGGTGTCCACTATTTCTATTTTATGGTTACCAAGTTGAAGATCATCTTTTAAGTTAATTTTGACGTTTTTAGGTCTGAACAAAACAGCTTTAGATTTATTGGTATTAATAGACAACCCATTTTGAACGGACCACGCATGCAAAGTTTTAAGAACAGCATTACCGCGATTTAATAAATGATCAGTTGAGGAGCCCGTTAAGAAAATACTGGTGTCATCTGCGTACAGAATGAATTTAACGTCACTGTCAATGTTTACGAGGTCATTTATATATACGTTAAAGAGAAAAGGACCTAAAAGGCTGCCCTGAGGCACGCCACAGTTTATAGCCTGGAGAGTGGATCCATGTCCATCACAGAAAACAGCCTGTTTTCGATCAGTGAGGTATGACCGTAGAAGATGGAGACACATTCCTCGAACACCATACATTTCTAGTTTAGCAAGCAAAATAGTGTGGTTAAGAAAGTCAAAAGCCTTACTGAAATCAACAAGATACCGAGAGTTAGACATTTGCGTTCAAAATTTTGCAAGATAAATTCTTTTTGTGAGAGGAGAGCAGATTCGGTAGAGCGTCCTTTTCGAAACCCAAACTGTGAATCTGTTAGCAAGCTGTGTTTAGTAAAAAAGCTATCCATTCTTTTCAGAATAATCTTTTAATATACCTTCGAAAAAACCGAAAGTACGGAAATCGGGCGGTAGTTGGTTAATACGGCTTTATTACCTCCTTTAAAGATAACTGTTACTTTGGCATTTTTCATTTCATTAGAGAAAATAGAGCATGAAAGGGACTGATGAAAAATGAAAGCTAGATACGGGGCTATTAGGTCTGCAACAAACTTCAGCGGTTTTATTTGCAGCCCATCATAATCCACACAGCGTGTTGATTTCAGATTCATTAATACTGGATGTCGAAGTTAGTATCCTGTAGATATCAGTGGTGTTCGGGGTCCTTTGCAAAAATGCTACATATATTAGAGAATAGTATGTAAATCAAAGGATGAGCAGTATCTTATTAGGAAGGCTCGAGATGATTTACATGCTTTTTCAATATGGTCGACGTTTTTCCTGCAGGGTACGTTGTTTCACAGTATCAAAAGCAGCGTTCCATGTATATGGTATTGCTCATGAAAACTTTTTCCTATATATAGGAAATTCGAAATTGAAGAATGAAGTAGAGAAGTTTGGGGAAGACGAGGATAATGGTAAGCATGACGTTTATTAATCCAATAACAAAGAAGAAGAAGAAGTATTCGGTGAGGTGGGACGAGTTGATTGGTGGAGAAGGGAAGACGATGACGAAGACAGGAATGACATGTACCAACGCCAAGACTATAAAAGCGCGAGGGAGAGCGTGGCACAGGGGAGAAAAAATAAGCGGAGTTTCCGGCGGGTCGCGAACACCTCGGCTGGAAGAGAGCAACGCCGGCTATTGCTTCGGTGATCTCGAGTTCTATGGCGTCGCACCGTAGATTTCCTACCGTTCCTGAGCCCGTCCCGGGGAGAGAACGGCTGACGCAAACACCTGCTGCGGCCAAGGGTGCCGCCAGTGCTGTTGCCACCCATTCGTGTGGTGCCCCAATTCCAACGTCGCCAGCATCGCTTCCACGGGCGCTTGGACCGGGATCTTTTACGACGCCGCCTCGACGCCGGCTATCTAGACTCCACTAACTGGATCCACGCAATGTGCCAGCAGCGCGGAATCGTGAGCACGAACACCGAACGCTAGTAGCCTGGGTGTTCCCAGGTCGTGTGTATGGGTAATTTGTGTGTTTTCGGTTAGTTTTGCTTGTTAGTTTTGTGTGCTAGTGTTTCTGTCGCACAGGGTGCATTAAATGTGCGTTTGTGCAGGTACACCTGTCGCCTAGTCCATTTTCCAGCCTGGCTGTTCACGGGGGATCCGTGACACAGTTTATCGACCCCAAGTCTAAACGCTCCATCCGTCGTCCGACTATGCAAACTCTTGCATCTTTATCGGGGCCAGTTATTGTCGGAAAGCAAAATCTGCGCGAAAGACAAACTGCATGTGTTTAACCTTCCACCACTGATATTGACTGCCTTTCTACAGGAGGAATTCTGAAGCCTGATTTGGGAACAGTTCAGGATAAGAGCTAACGGTGAGTACCTTAGTAATCTGCGATTATCTTATGACCTTACCTTGCAAACCAACTCAGGAGATGAATTGCAAAGCATAACCAGCGAGTTGGACAGGCAGGGAAAAACGGTCGATCTAAGAATTAACATGTTGAAAACCAAAGTAATCTTGAAAAGTCTCGCAAGAGAACATCAGTTCACTGTTGGTAACAAGGCACTAAATGCGTGTACCTAGGGTAGGTTGCGAGCGCTCATCCAGGCCATGAGATGAAAATAAAATAACTATAAGAATAAGAATGGGGTGGAGAGAATACGGCGTGTTCTCGCAGATTATCAATTGAGTTTCCTCTGGCTCCGCTATATTTTGATAATAGACGGCAAGAATTCTATAACAATGGCAGGCCTCAGTGGGCATCGAGCTAAAACAGCTATCTGCGAGAATTCGCACCAACGATATCGACATGAAAATAATTAAATCAATCATTTTTTATGCCTTTTCGAGAACTGTCTAGAATACGTTTTTGAGATATCACTGACGAAATGAAGATAAATACTTCCCAAGATGACGACACAGAAAAGACACTTCGCCACTCCGTCCTTCTCTTTTTTGGTAGTCTTGACAACCAGCTCAAGACATAGTGCTCATAGGAAACGAATCTGTTGGAAATTCATGCGGAACACCTTGACTGCTCGCTTGAATGGACACCAAATCAAAGAGCCCATTGGGTTGATGTATGTAAATAAGACAAATGTATACACGTTATTGTTCCGTTCACGCTGTTCAAGGAAAAACTTCATCAGCAGCAGCCTGACTACGCCCACTGGACAGCCAAAACCTCTCCCATGCCATTCCAAATAATCCTTTCGTTTTTCAGCTGCCACCACCGTATCCTCGCATACTTCTTAATCTCTTCGGTCAGCCTATCTTTCTGCCGCCCCTTACGCTTGCCTACTCCTGGAATCCACTCCATTACCCTTAACAAACAGCGGCTATTTTTCCTTCGCATTCAATGCCCTGGCTAAGCCCATTTCTTCCTTTTGATTTCAACTAGGATGTCATTAACTCCGGTTTGCTCCTTCACCCACTCCACCCGCATCCAGTCTATTAAGCTGACATCGTTCATTTTTATTCCCATACCAAACTGCACTGTCGTTAACTTAAGCTGAGCCCTTATCGTTAGCCTCCAAGCTTCTGCCCTATAGGTGATTTCTGGTAATATGCAACTGCTGTATAGTTTTGTCGTGAGGTATTATTCGTAAGCTTCCAAACTCTTGGTAGCAACCACTGCATTCCTAACACTACACTACGCACACGCCCCCTCAAGCCTCCCAGAACGCAAGGCGATATCCCAGATTGGACGTAGTTCGGGCAAAATTTCGAATGACTTGAAGTTAATTCCGAGGAAGGCTCCCCAGCATGGTCCCAACAGCTCCTGACACACATTTGGTCGCGTGAAACTCAGATCCAGCTCTCAGAGGCGGTCACAGAAGTGGGTAACCACCTTCTACACCTCTGGGAAGCTCGTCGAAGCCTCGTCCGCCGTTGACGACGCCAAAAACACAATAGATAGCTCAAAGCTCGAATTGCGGAGCTTGCCCACAGTGCGGCAGAGTACGCGGCGCAACTACCCGACACCAACTGGGTGGATAGATGTAACACGGCCGCGCGAGAAATGTTCAGCCGCAATACGTGGCGTCTCTTTCGAGCCCTAATTGACTCAACCCAATTTGAACCGAAACACAAAAACATTTGACGCGAGCCATGCACTCTTTCCCTGGAAACACGACTCAACTTGCACAGAAACTTCGGGACCAGTATCAGCGTACAGCCCGAGACCCCCGTAGATCTGCGTACTCTTATGCAAAAAGAGAGAACACGGAGCTGGATCAACCTTCCCGGCTCCATAATCTGCAGGCGGCTCTCATCAACATGAAATGGGACACTGTGCCAGGAAGGGATCAGGTCACCGTCAAGCTTTTGACGAAACTGCCCGACTAGGCATACCAGTCCCTCCTCCACTACATGAATGCAATTTGGCGCTAGGGTCTCCTCCCTGCCAATGGACTGGAAAACAGCTCTGGTCACTTTTATTTCTAAAGCAGGCAATACAACTGAGACAGATAACCTCCGCGACATTTCTCCCACCTCCTGTGCGGGGAAACTAATGAAGACGATGGTGCAGGATCGGTTATCTGCATACCATGAACACAAACATGTCTCTGCGAGCACCATGTTCGGATTCCGCCCACACAGATTTGCACGGGATGCCCTCTTGTAACTCAATCGCGAAGTCTTTTGACCCCTTCGAATTCCTCCATAATCTCCTGGCAGTACTCACCTTGAATTATAAAGGAGCATTTAGCAATGTAACACACGAGATCATACTCACTCAGCTAAGCCACACCGACTGTGGCCTCAACACAGTCGGACACATATGCCAATTTCTAATAGATCGTCGACCCTGCATCCCGCATCCAAGATAGAGAGCATGGTCCTTACCTACTCGGGATGCGGGGAACCCCCAAAGCGTGGTACGTTCTCCGCTGCTCTTCAGTCTGGCTATGATGCACCTGCCGACCCACCTGGGTGGTGTCGCCGGCGTGCAGCACGCCTTTATACCAATGACATCACTCTGAGTGTCACACAAGGCAGCACAGGGGACATTGAAAACAGCCTGCAAACAGCGGCGTCGATAGTACACCACTGCACCCGCAGTGGTCTACTATCTCATACTCTTGTGCACCTCCGCCTCTCACCAAAGTGCACAACTAAAATATCTCTCACCCTTGAGAGTGGCCCCATAAGCGAAACAGATGAGATACGGGTACTCCGACTGTACATCCACAAACACAGACGGCCAGACACTACACTGGCCAAACTCCGTAAGGTCGGGGATCAGGTGGGCCGCATGTTCCCCGGGTTTCCAACAAATGTGGCGGGCTTACGAAGTAAGGATGCCATGCGGCTGGCAGAAGCGTTCGTAACCAGTCGAATTCTCTATTCGACTCCTTATCTCCACCTGCGGAAACAAGAGGAGGATGCCCTGGAGGTCATCCTTCGCAACATTACTAAATGTGCCCTTCAACTGCCCACTATTACTTCAATCAGCAGGCTTAGAGCCCTTGAAACAGTGAATACTTTCCGGGAGCTCCGGCATACGGACCCCGCACACCGTTGCCTTATTGAGCCCCTGCTCATTAGGGGTTGGTAGGTAACGAGGCAGCAGACGCAGCCACCCGCGCGTTCTCTCACTGGGCAGTTTTCTCCTCCCCAGCCGATCAAGAACTCGATTTTAATTAGGTCTATATGTTCAAGGATCTTAAAGCCTACTATCAAGATCGTAATCCCCTCTCGCGCATTTAAAGGCCTCGAGAAGGTGGATAAGCGGCTCCCTCTCCACCTTTTCACCAACACATTGCTGTGCCCAGCAGCACTGAAACATTTTGAACCCTCCTTTAGCGACAGCTGCTCGCACTGTAGTGCGGTGTCTTCGGACACCTATGACATGGTGTGGGCCTGCCCCTCCAACCTGAACATTCCCCATCCCCAACCCAACCCGGGAGGACTGGGAGGCGACCCTGCTCGGCTGTCATGACTTACAGGCCCAACAGGCGCGCCCGGGCAGCGGCCATCGTCACTGGGGTGCCAAACTAGGTTCCTCCACCTAGTAGTGCTTGTAAGGATCGATCCCATACCGGCTTATCCAAACATACCTCCTGTTCCTTTAAAATACATCTTTTCATCACCAACTATCGCTTTAAGACAGCAACGATATGCAAATAATCCAGACTTCGTAGCACGCTGTCGAAACGCGTTTTAGCGGCTTTCCCACATCATCCTATAAATTGATGCACTTGGGCCAGCACACAAGAAGAAAATGAACGCGACAACGCAGCTCCCAAGACCTTCTGTAGCGCGCGGATCCCCGAAGCCACAGCAGGTGAATCATTCCGCAGACCGGCGCCAACCAAGGTTCCGGCCTATATCCGGCGTCGTGCTTCCCTACTGAAAAATCCGGTATGAATTTTAAACCGGAACCGCATACCGGGTTATTGTACATGATTTGCGATACCGGATTACCGGAATATCCTGTATAAAACAGGACAGTCCTGTATAAAACAGGACAGTCCTGTATAATACAGGACTCTCCTGTTTTGTACAGGATACTCAGGTAATCCGGTATCGCAAATCCTGTACAATAACCCGGTATGCGGTTCCGGTTTAAAATTCATACCGGCATACAGGACAGTCCTGTATTCTACAGGCTAGGCCCGTATTATACAGGAGGGCCCTGTATCACAGGGCAAAGGCAGGAATAAAATGCTTCAAATATAACCCACTTGGACTAAATCTGCCCAAAAACTGGGGCCATAAGTGTACATGCCAAATGCTGCAATATACAGAGCCTCAGAAACTGGTAATCTGCGATTATCAGCGACTCGTATTGCAGTCGATGTGCAATTGTGTTATTTGCTCCCAGTTTTTACCGAGTATTGGTAGCTTGATGAGTATTATAATGCATCAAAAACTCCAAAAGATGTTTATTTTTTTCGCATGTCTTGAACCAGCTCACTGAGGTAATAATTTAACTCTTTGCGATGATCTACCGGCGCTGGGGTCTCTACAGGGTGCTGGCCAATGAAGTAGTCAAAAGCACCTGCTGAAAAGTAAATATGATTGGTAGTACATAATGCCCCCAGCTTATCGTTTAATTGGGCACCGACACACAACATAATGCATTGAGCACTGTGACATGCAACTTACTGCCATTATTACTTTATTCTTTGCTCAAATGCATAGAATCGCTTCAATTACCTAAATATACTGAGCATTCTTTAGCCAAAACACTACGCACACTAAATATAGTCGAAACGTTGAATCAAGATGCAAGAATATATCTCGTTAGTGTATGTATGCTCTCTGCAAAATTCGATGATATTCCTAGGCATATTGATTTAACCATCACATGAACGCCCACCCTGAACTTGAAAATTTGTATCTTTCAACCACACAAGAACACTGCCTGGTACATAAGAGAAAAAGATATATTTACTGAAACCAGCCGTCTAGGGCAAACATCGCGTCCCATGAATTTTAGAACCGCACCTTGTCCATATTTTAGCACCGTGATAAATTATTAGACTTCAACGATTGCTTCGATGCGCAGACACAACGTACAGTACCTTAGAATCTCGCGGCGAACAGCACGCTCCCACGTAATCCTACGTGAGTCTTTTGGGAACGAGAACACAAGCACTTTTGGCCCGTTGTCATAGTTTCCTCTACAGTTGGGCACGCAGCAGCGACCCATTGCTTCAACAGCAGGTCACGACACGCAAAGATTTAGGTATCACGATGACAAGCAATTTCCTAGCCAGCACTCACGAACGCAACAGCAATAAAACGCAGTAGCGCACGCTGACATGTCCGGCTACACGACTACGGAAGGGTGCAGAACTGGTTGAGGGAAGAAAGGAGACGTCTCAGTGTCGGAGGAATGCGGAGGGGTCAGCGGTCAAAGTGGCTGACGTCAGAGCGGGGGGAAAGGAAAGCGCGCAGGCCTTGAGAATTCTCAGACCCAGCAAAAGCAGAGAAGGCAGTGATGAGAGAAAAAAAAAAGCTTTAAAAAAATTGCGAAGAGATGGGTTACTCGTGTAAGGTTTCTACAGGTGGTTTTTGTTTTTATTTTGTTCTCTCGAGCGCTGTATCTTTTAGCTAGCACGAAGCGTCGCCCTTAAGGGAACACCCAAGCTGCCGGCTCCGTTGAATTAACCTTTTCTTCGTCGATAGAAATGTTCTGGGCGATTTGTGATTAGTATGTAGTGAAGGGTGGGGCCGCTCGCGATGGCGCTTGGACAAGTTGCGTTATCAATGGACTATCACTTGATGAAGAAGAAGTGCAAAGAATTCCTGCACGAAAACCAAGAATTTTATTTCTTCACCGATGCGTCGCTACAGACTGCCGCTAGCGAACATTAAGAAAGCTGCTGCAATGAACGCGACAGTAACAAACCTTTTGGAGCCTCTGGCGCAGTCACCAGAGGCTCGCCATGTTTATCAGCCAGTCGTGAAGTTCTGCACTGTGAAACCCAGAGTAATCTGCGCAGGACTTACGAAGACTGCTGGCGGATGTATACTAGCCGTTTGCCCGCACACAGCAGCCCTGGCTTTGTCAGGGTGCTGCACGGGAAGCCAATATGGCGGTTGCGCGCCATTCACCTTCATGCAGCCCCCGCCTTTCATACACAAACTGCATGTTTTGCCACGCTTAGCCCTTTTCTTTTCCTAACCCTTTCAACAAAACCGTGTATGTGTTGATTATCGCACTTATGCGCACGCTTACCCCCCCCCCCCCCGTTCCCCTTAAAAATATCTGCTGGCGTACAACAGTCAATCTGCAGACCAAGCACCAAAACCGCAGCACATATCGCTCTGAATACAGGCTGGTATGTCCGGTTTGAGCTCCGTACCGGACTAGTCTGTCCGGTTTGAGCTCCGTACCGGTCTGGTCTGTCCGGTTTGAGCTTCGAACCGGGAATGGACTGTCCGGTATGAGCTCCGTACCGGAGCGGTCTGTCCGGTTTGGGATCGATACCGGACCGGTATGAACCGGTATAGCGATCAAACCGGACGGGTCTCGCCGGTATGAGAGTGATACCGGACCGGTATGAAACCGATATGTTCCGGTAAAATCCGGTTTGCCGCGATACCGGATTTTTCAATAGGGTTTCCAGGACCTCGACGACACAGCGACCAACGAGTCCAGCACCGAAGCAAAATTCCTTGCGGAACTCGACTCCAAGGACTGCATTCTGCAGTATAGTGCATGGCTTGGATCGCCCAACGCGCACGGCTCGGCGTGCCAGTCACCCCCGGTTTCCCTTCCATGGCCACAAGAACCGAGTCCATCGCATACCTTAAAGCCATCTCCATGGAAAAAGGGGCAATTACAAAGGTCAAGTACAAAGCTCTCGCCTTCGCTTCAGGTAAAGATCGGTTTAGTGGACATAACGGAGAAGAACTTGCTTTCCAGCTCCATTGCAGAGGCCATGCCCATTACAAGACGCAGTTCCCAAGCCCTCGATTCTCAAGGGCGACGCCAAACTTCAGCAGTTCCTGAGTGCCGTGGTTTAGAAGGTGTAGAAAGCGCAAAGAAGCCGTCTCTTCCGGCAGCGTTCCGAAGTCACTGGGTTGCAAGCGCAAAAAGCCCCCTTCTCCGTCTGGTTACCAAACATACGGCAAGGCGCGCACTGTGACGCCATCGTGTCCGGCAGTGTGCCGAAGACACGGTGTGATAAGTGCACTGAAAATCTGTCCTCCAGTAGCGTTCCCAAGGCACGCGCGGGGGGGGGGCAGGTGCAAAGACACCGACACCTGTTACCGAAGACATGTCGTGAGAAACCCCAAGAGGGTGGGGAGCCTGGCGGTTTGTTCGCCAGACATTCTGCTTACAAAGCCACGGATGAGTTCCGGAAAAGCTGCCCAGCGGCGACGACAAGATGCTGCACCCTGCTGGAATCACCAGCAGCATTAAAGCTGCGGCGGCTTCTTCGTCAAGCATAAAACACGGCACCGGGACCTACTCGGACAAGCGCTGAGCCTCTTCCGTCACGTTTAACTGTTACCAATGCTAGACTATAGTTCGAGCAGCACCTGCTACACTTTGCCAAACTTTCCCGCACAGCGACCTTAGGCAGTCACATCTTAGGTAAATCAAGAATTGTGAAGAACTCCATTCGGGCGCTCTCTCGTTAAGGAATCACTGATGAACCGTTTAGGTTTATGACAAGCCGCATTCAAATCTATTGCCACAAACCACAGTGTAAGAATAATTTAGGCGTTTACACTGACCGCCCGCCGTGGCATAGAGCGCCCACGCATCTTGTTCGCCCTCTGGTAAGGTACGGACACACTGGCGGCAAAACGCGCGCGGCACGCAGCCGGCGGCAAGCCGCTTGCCGCGAAACCTGCCGCGGCGGCGGGTTGATCTGCCACGCAGCGAATGGGTCGAGGAGCCATTTTCGGCGGCTTGCCGCGTGCCGCGGAGCGGGGGAGACCAATGAGGGGCGCCCGGCTTTGCCACGTGGGGAGCGTCTGTGTCGCCACCTCTTGGCTCCTAGTAAAGTTACATGCCAGCGGCGGCGGCGGTGCCGCGCGCGCTCCTTCAGAATCGCCGACCTCGACCGGTTTGTCACGAAGAGAGCTTTGCGCGGCGGCGACTCTTTCCCGCCGAGTGCGGCCGTCCCTATCGCGGCGGGGGTGGCGCCGCCAGCGGCATGCCACGCGTTTTGCCGCTAGTGTGCTCGTACCTGTACATGCGCCGAACGCAGCGGCGCCGTTTCGCTTGGGGAGCGGCGGACGCGGCTTAGTGGCGTGCCCCGCTTTCGGTGGCGTTCTTGACTGTGTTCAGTGTTTTCCGTTCTAAATCGGGCAGAGGGCAAGCTACGGACTGCGTTCTTTACTATTTCATAGGTTTTTTGTGCAGAAAAATGCGAAAAGTAACCAGTTCCTCTACTTCCTTATCGCCCAACAGAGTAAAAAATAACTGTTTTGCTGAAGCAGCTCTAACAAATGTGAAGAACATAGGAGGCCTTACTCATCCAAACTTGAACATATTTTATCTTCTGGGTTTTTGCTGAATTCACAGACTGCCACATGGTGTACTGGGACACCATAGACGCGGCGAATGATACACACACGGTGACTTTCCTATGTACTGATCACAAGGAAGAAGTAGTCGGACATGTTCAGCACACAAGGAAGAAGTAGTCGCACATTACGTCAGCATCCGTATGAGGCAGCATTGCAACCACCAGAATGCAATCATGACGTAGCAGTCTCGAGAAAAAAAAAAGACAGGCCAAGCTGTGTTCAGCCTAGATGGCGGAGGTACCATTATTCAGCGCATCGTCCTAATAGACGGTTTCAGTGATCAAGATTGCTGTCACGGTATTGCCTCTGGACTACACAACAGTACCCCAGCAAGTTGTCATTAATTGTTTTGTGCATCATCTAGTGAAAATACGCAGTCATATCTGTCAGAAAGTGCATACTTGTAGTAATCATTTTTTTCTTCCATAGAATGGCTATTCAGGCCTCAACTGAACAAGAAATGCCAGCTGTGCCGTTTAACTTCCGGAAGCGACACACGGGTATTAATGGATGCCGCAATGGAGGGCTCCAAATTTCGACCACATCGGATTCATCACATCTCATAACAGCATCGTCGGCGTCGGCGTAAAAGATGAGCTTGGCAGGAGTAACGCAAGGGGAATTTCCGCTAACTATTTTCGCATCGCGTAGCTAAAGGTGCACAGCACTAGCCATTAAAACGCCGTAAATGTACACTTTGTTTCCTTTCGGTGCCTGCGCTCATTTGTATAAGTCTGGAGGCGTTCCGCAATGCAGCGCAAGAGCGCGGATTCTATTCCTGGCTGCGGAGGCAGTCTATCGGGCGGAATGCGGAAACGCCCTTGAAGTTTCTCTGCTGATTAAAAAAACAGTTGGGAGAAGTTAAGCATGTTCTCTACACAGCGGGCATTACGTCCCAGCGTCGGCGCATTACACTGCTCAGGCAATGTCTGAATATAGGCACATGCTCTTTGGCTGAAATATGAGAGCGTGCGCGTTGCGGCCGACCATTTATCTTCAAGAGTCAGTATAGTTAACTTACCTGTCAGCATTCTTGCGGATGAGCGCAAAAACCTTTGCAATGAACGCATTTCGATAACAAGCTTGGAAGGAACGCAGGGCAGCGTCCTCGCTGCTGTTCCACCCCTTAATAGAGTCCCATCAAGTAAAACAAGAAGTAGCCTCCGGTAGCGCTGCCGGGCGCAATGTCAGCACCTAAATATATTCTTACACCGTGCTGCAACCATATCTCAGGTCACCGCGACAGTAAGTGGTATCTAACTTCATAGAAGTCTTCCACATGATCACCATTGTTGGAGTACAGGTTTGACGGGGCACTTGAGGCGTTTGTCACAATCTTTACAAAGACTACAAAATGTTAATGGCCTCAATCACAGTTCCAACACCAGCGGTGCCAACCCGATCCAGTTAAACCCGAGCCCCTGAATGGACAGAAGGGAACGCTACTGAACATGGCTGTTGGTTTTTTTTCTGTTCAATAAAAATGAAGGCTCATCCCCAAGAACATAAATCGGCTGTCGTCGTAAAAAAATACAACTGGTCGGCGAGACCAATCGTGGCACAATTATTGATATCTGCCTCAGAGAGTCGACATCGAAGGTCAGGGATAAGTATTTTGTTATCTTGTTTGTAAGCCACGAAAAAGTGACCAAGATAGAAATTTTCGTAGTTGACCATGATATTGGCGAAACAGGTGCGCCTGTTTACATCAACTAACTCTAGACAAGGCAGCACAAAGAACTTTCTAGTGCTGTTCTTGCAGATTGAGAAAAAAAATCTAAATGAAAGTTCGTTTGGACAAGTGGGCGGAATATTTTGTGCGCAGTGATGAACCTTTTGATACCATACAGTTTACTACCAGCGATGACTTCGCGTTTATTCAGTGTGTAGGGGTGCGTTTATTAGGCGTCCTCAAGAGACCGAACCGCTGTGCAGGGTCTGGCAGCCTAGACGGGCGTAGCCAGCACCAAGAGAGAAGAGAGCGGGGGGATTTCGTCGTCGTCAGGCGCAGCGTAGTGTCGGCGCATAACTTCGTCGTCGTCAGGCGCAGCGCAGTGTCGGCGCATGG